>NW_006789814.1:1802536-1810946 GCF_000442215.2 Lipotes vexillifer
GGAAGATCCCACATGCCGTGGAGCGGCTGGGCCCATGAGCCATGGCCGCTGAGCCTGCACGTCCGGAGCCTGTGCTCCGCAACGGGAGAGGCCACAACAGTGAGAGGCCCACGTAACGCAAAAAATAAATAAATAAATAAAAATTAAAAAAAAAAAATCTAGAAACAATAAATGCTGGAGAGGGTGTGGAGAAAAGGGAACCCTCTTGCACTGTTGGTGGGAATGTAAACTGATACAGCCACTATGGAGAACAGTATGGAGGCTCCTTAAAAAACTAAACATAGAACTACCATACAACCCAGCAATCCCACTACTGGGCATATACCCTGAGAAAACCATAATTCAAAAAGAATCATGTACCAAAATGTTCATTGCAGCTCTATTTACAATAGCCAGGACATGGAAGCAACCTAAGTGTCCATCGACAGATGAATGGATAAAGAAGATGTGGCACATATATACAATGGAATATTACTCAGCCATAAAAAGAAACGAAATTGAGTTATTTGTAGTGAAGTGGATGGACCTAGAGTCTGTCATGCAGAGTGAAGTAAGTCAGAAAGAGAAAAACAAATACCCTATGCTAACACATATATATGGAATCTAAAAAAAAAAAAGGTTCTGAAGAACCTAGAGGCCGGACAGGAATAAAGACGCGGACGTAGAGAATGGACTTGAGGACACAGGGAGGGGGAAGGTTAAGCTGGGATGAAGTGAGAGAGTGGCATGGACTTATATATACTACCAAATGTAAAACAGATACCTAGTGGGAAGCAGCCGCATAGCACAGGGAGATCAGCTCGGTGCTTTGTGACCACCTAGAGTGGTGGGATAGGGAGGGAGGGAGGGAGACGCAAGAGGGAGGAGATATGGGAACATATGTATATATATAGCTGATTCACTTTGTTATAAAGCAGAAACTAACACACCACTGTAAAGGAATTATACTGCAATAAAAATGTTAAAAAAATAAAAAGAAAGAAAAAGGATATAACTCAGGAACAGCCAGATGGAAGAAAGGTATGGGAAAAGGGCACAGAGCTTCCAGGCCCTCTCCCAGCACACCACTCTCCTCGCACTTCCAAGTATTCACCGACCCAGATGCTCTCTGAACCCCATCCTCTTGGGTTTTTATGGAGGTTTCATTATATAGGCTTGATTAAATCATTGACCATCAGCCACTGAACTCCATCTCCAGCCCCCCTCCTCTCCCTAGTGGTGGTGAAATGGGACTGCAAGTTCCAACCCTCTAATCACGTGGTTGGTTCTCCTGGCAACCAGCCTCCAACTTCTCAGCTTTCCAGAAATCACTACATTAACATAACAAAAGACACCTTTCTGGCTATCACCACTTCGGAAATTCCAGGGGTTTTAGGGGGTCAGTACCAGGAATGGGGCAAAGAACAATCATGTGTATTTCTTACTATAAGTCACAGTATCACAGTAGACCTAATTCTTGGGCTTAGAAAAGTTAGTGATGCAGCTGGAAAGGGGAAGCGCCAGATTCAGGCCTTGAGAGCCCATGAACCTTCACACCAGCCTGCCCAGGGCAACCGACAGCCCCCTGGATATGGCCCTCGGCATCACACGTTGTGATCACTGCCTCACTGGACTATCTTCCCAGGTGGACACGAAGCCACCTGAGGGGTAGAAATCTGTCTGAAATATTTGGAAAGCCCCAGTGTCTGTGACACCAAGTAGGCTTTCAGTGACTAACTGTTAAACAAATGAGTAATCCAATAAGTACTTACTAAGCACTTACTATGTGTCAGGCGCTGTGGACATAGTGTGAGCAAAACAGGCTTCTCTCCAGCTGGTCATCCAGTTGAGCAGACAGATGTAATCGATTCATCACACAGACATGTAGTAATGAGAAACAGAGGTTTATAGAATCTAACAGTACAGAGCAGGGGTCAGCAAAATACAGCCTGAGGCCAAATCCAGGCCTTAACAGAAAGAGTTTGCCAGTCCATGGTACAGAGCAAGGAAAACAGGTCCAGATGGCCAGGGCTGGAGAGGAGTGTGGAGGATTCATATCAGGGGTCTGGAAGGTTTCCCTGAAAAATTACTGAAAGGCTTTAAGAACAAAAAACAAAAAAACAGAAAGGCCAGGGCAGGGTGGCAGGAGCAAAGAGCCAGGGGAGAGGTATGGGGCCCTCCAGGCTGCTAAGGATGTGGGTCTTTTTCCCAAAGCAAAGAGAAGCCAGTGGAAGGTTTTCCATGGGGGAGTGACAGGTGGGAATCTGCGTTCTGCAGAACCCTCTCAATGCACAGGAGGCAGGACAAGAAGGAAGACGGTGGTGGGTCTACGGCAAGTGTCCTGTGAGCCATGTGGTGACTGGGACAGGGCAACGGCTGGAGAGCTGGAGAGAAGCGAATGGATTTGAGATCCATTCCAGTGCCAGGCCGTTTGCCAGGGGTGAGGAGAGAGGTGATTTATCTTTCTTTTCAGACTTCACAACAGTTGTTTTAAAATATTCACTGACTTTCCCTCTTGGGGTTAAACTTTCTCACAGAATAAGGATGATGTGACCTTTCCTACGTGAAGGTGGTGCCACCTTTAGCCAAACACATTGCAAGATGAGACCAAGACTCTGATATTGAGAAGGAACCCTCTAGGGGGGAGAAAACAAAAAAAATTTTTAAACCCAGCTTCAAAACCAATATAATTGCTAAAGGTGATATAACAGAGGAAGAATAGACTTTGGAGCCCAAGAAACTAGGGTCCAACCTCCAACTCTAACATTCCCGAGATGACTCACCTAGGCTGTCTGACTTGCCCTCTCTGAGCCTCTGTTTTCTTATCTGTAAAGAATTACACCGCTGCTTCTCCTGAGGCTGCACTGAGACTAAGAGTCGACACGAACAAAGGGCAGCTGGAACAGTAAGAGACAGTAACTATCATTATCATTATTAAGCAGGATATTCCTTTTAGCCGGAAACCAGTTACCATGGAAGGAATTAACTTTGTTAATTCTACTATAAAACACAACAGTTTACATAATAAAAGTTGTAATAGTAAGCTCTATTATATAACAACATGTTAACCTAACATTCAGAAATGGGTTCTCTCTCTCAGGAAATGAAAAGAATAATTACGAAGAAAAGTCATAAAGAACTCCTGACTACATACACCCACACAGGCACACACCCATACACACACACACACTCACACATACACACCTCCTGGTTCAGGAGATCTAGGATGGGGTACAGAATTGCATTATTAATTAATAAGCCTCTCATTCTCATGCAGGTGGACCTTGGGTTCCAAAATGAGAACCCCTGTGCTGACGGAGGCCAGGCCCCATAGTAGGCTCTCAGGAAGAACTGAAGCAAAAATTCAGTTTAATGATCTAATGCCACAAACATACAGAGAACCTAATGTGTGATGGGCACAGAATGTGTGTGCAAAACACTGAGAAAGAAAAAAATAGAGAAGCTGCCCCTCTGCGCTCCAAGCTCACAACCTCTTTAAACACTTGACCAGGGATTTCCCTGGTGGTGCAGTAGTTAAGAATCTGCCTTCCAATGCAGGGGACTCGGGTTCGATCCCTGGTCAGGGAAATAAGATCCTACATGCCACGGGGCTTCCCTGGTGGTGCAGTGGTTAAGAATCTGCCTTCCAATGCAGGGGACTCGGGTTCAATCCCTGGTCGGGTAAATAAGATCCCACATGCCACGGGGCAACTAAGCCCACATGCTGCAATTACTGAGCCTG
Source organism: Lipotes vexillifer (assembly GCF_000442215.2). Classification (NCBI taxonomy): domain Eukaryota; kingdom Metazoa; phylum Chordata; class Mammalia; order Artiodactyla; family Lipotidae; genus Lipotes; species Lipotes vexillifer. Next base: position 1,806,258 of record NW_006789814.1, read on the forward strand.
CGCGCCCCAGATCCCGTGCGCCACAACTAGGTAGCCTGTGTGCCGCAACTACTGAACCCATGCACCCTGGAGCCCACACACCACAACAAAGAGCTCACGCACCACAATGAAAGCTCCCACATGCTGCAACGAAGATCCCACGTGCCGCAACGAAGATCCCACATGCTGCAACTAAGACCCGAGGCAGCCAAATATTTTAAATAAATATTTAAAAATTAAAAAACACTTGACCATGTGCGGTACAAAGCCACGCACACACTCAACCAGACAACGAATCTCCCTGAGCACCTTCTAGATGCTCCTAGGCACTGGGGATACACCCGTGAACAAGACAGCCAAACACCCCTGCCCGCTGTTATGGTATGGGCGACAGAAAGAAACAAAATTAAAAAGCATAATGGACAGTTGTTAGTTGGTGTTATGGAGAAAAACTGAGAAAGAAGAAGCAGAGAGTGTAAGGGTGGGGAGTAGAACTGTAAATCTGCACCAGTTTCAAATAGTCCCCATAGCTCGATTACAATGTAGCACTACACACACTGCTCATGGCTGGTAAAGTGTCACAAAGAGAAAAGTTGTGGAAGGACAGAGAAGGGAACTGGCTGGGCTGGGTGGGTCAGGGTCAGAGGGTGGGGATCACCTGCAGTCTCCAGGATGAGGTGAATGCTGAGCAAGTGAGTTCCCTTCCCTCCCCTTCCTTTGCGGGAATGTTCCTCCTGCCCCTCCAAGGCTGCAGAGCATGAATTAGCCCTGAACGACTTCACTGGGCATTTCCAGCAAATGCCTGTGCCTCTTACCTTTGCCAAAACATTTGCTTCTCCTCCTAGGCAGTGTTACAAGCTTATGCAGTCATGTCAGGTCATGAAGGGTCATGAAGGTCAATGGCCATTTTTAGGACTTTTTTTTTTTAAATTATAGAAGGGACACACGATCACAGTATAAAATATGAAAAAAATATCAGAAAGTATAAAGATTCCCAAGTCTTAACCTCAACATGACCTCTATGCACATTTTGGTATGTTTTTTGCCAGAGTTGTTTAACATAGCGAGGATCACTCTGAATCCATATTAACTCTGTATCCTGCTCTTTTTATTTTTACTAAATACATTATTTTTAAATCACTACATTTGCATTTTTCTGCTTAAAACAAATTCTGTATGGACATCAACATAATGGCTATATAACATAACATTCCATTCTACCGATGCACTGTAGTTTATTCACCATTTCCCAATTGTTGAGCATTCAGATTTCTGAATTTTCATCATGATTAAATTACCATGAAAATAACTTCATGCGGAAAGTCATTTCAAGGAATTCACTCAGAGTAGGTTCCTAGAAGGAGGATGACAGGAAGCTGGAAATACTTTAGACAAGTAGTTACTGCATAGATGATCTACAGATCCCCCAAATGTAATCACTGCCCCACCTGGCTGCAGCGGCAGAATACAGAAGCTGGTCAATCTCTGGCCACCTTTTTGGTCTTTGATGGTAAAGGGTTTCAGAAGCTACATATTTACCTGCTGTCGGAATCTGAGGCGATCTCCTTTCTCCCTCCAAAGCGGATCTGGCACTGCACGGAAAAAGAAGCTGCTGAGATCAGCTGTTGGGATGGGACATACAAAACCTCCCCCCAGGCCTTCAGGGTCACGGGGGTCACAAGGCCAGGAACTGTGGGTGCCAAGTCAGGGTGTCCCCAAGCCCTGGGTGTCAGCCCAAGACCTAAGACGGCGGGCACCCCAGCCTTCCAGCCACCACTTGAAGGAAGCCCTTATCTCCAGCTTGTAAAGAAGTGAGCCTTGTGCAAAGACAACGCTGAGACGAAAACAGAAGCACACAGCTTCCTGCAGATTATCTAGGAAGCTTCTTCTATCTGTCAGCAGCTGACTGTCAATAACACAGAGCTCTTAACAGGCAGTAATCAAAACTTCCACAAATCTGTGATGATGGGTCCCTTCTGACAGGGCCCAAAGTTGTTATGGCTGGCTATAAAGTTATGACAGCATAAATCAAGCTTCAAACAAGTCATCTGGTTGTGCTGAACCACAATTCACCCAGGGAGGGTGGAAACAAAAGCAAACTATTCTTTTTTTTTTTTTAACTGCGCTGAAATATAGACAACATAAAATTTACCGTTTTAACCATTTTTAGTTATGCAATTCAATTCACTTCACAATACTGTGCAACCATCACCCCTCTCCACTACGCTTTCAAAAGTGTAGAATCGGGCTTCCCTGGTGGTGCAGTGGTTGAGAGTCTGCCTGCCGATGTAGGGGACACGGGTTCGTGCCCCGGTCCGGGAAGATCCCACATGCCGCAGAGCGGCTGGGCCTGTAAGCCATGGCTGCTGAGCCTGCGCGTCTGGAGCCTGTGCTCCGCAACGGGAGAGGCCACAACAGTGAGAGGCCCATATAACGCAAAAGAAAAAAAAAAAAATTGGTATATTTTATTGTATGCAAATTACACCACAATAAAGTTGATTTTTAAAAGGCATATATACAACACTTTCACCCCCAAAATAATAATAGCAGCTCTAGGCAGAAGATCCAAGTTATTTCTGTTTAACTGCTACATTTGACGTGGCTTGACTTAACTCTTCATCTTCTTATTTTACTTTCCATTTCTGGGGCAAAGAAAGAAGAAACTAACAATGTGGGTTGTGCATTTATTGTGGAACAGGCGCTGGCCATGGCCCTTTACCCACTTTAACAAATGCAATTCCATCAACAGCCCTATAGAGATCGGTAACCCAATTAAAGAGAAGGACGCTCAGAGAGGCTGGATGAGTTGCCCCAGCACACACAGCTGTGAAGAGATGAAGCTGGCCTTCAACCTCAGCTACACCTGAATCTGTGTCCTTCCCACCATACCTGGACGCCTCGAGGCTTGGGCAGATGCTAAATTCTCTGGACTCACGTCGACACTTAACAGACACTTCCATTAAAGTACATATTTATCTCCCTATATCGTGATTACACGCAGATAATTGCCAGTCGCCCCTTCCAAAATGTGAATTCCTAGGGCTGGATCCTAGCTCTGCTGCTTATTAACTATGACGTCGGCAGCAAGTTATCAGACCTGAGCTTCAGTTCTTCAGTTTCTTCATCTGTAAAATGGCAATACTTGCAAGAACTATCTCACGGGGTGGTTGGAAGGATTAGATGTAAAGCACTTAGCAGAGAATCAGGCACGCGATGAATGTGCAAGAAATGATGCCTGTCTAGTAGCTGCAAGCAAGCAAACTGATGCCAGCCTCATGTCAAAGCTCGCTTCCACACCCAGCCAAAAGCCAGGCATCAAAAATAGCATCAGCCGAACCAAGCAGAGCCCACCCGTGGGATCCACACAATCCTGAGCACGGCCTCACTTCTGTTCTTGTGCTCACGGGGTCCTAACTCCAACCACGACTGCAGCACCCTTAGGAGTTGCCCTAAAACACAACTGCTTGGAAATGAGGCTTTGAAACCCACTCAATGCCCTTCTCAAGGGGACATCTGTGAAGAATGGGGCCAGGTCCTCCAGGGGTCTCCAGGAAGTCAGGACATAGGAGCTCCTTTGTCCCTACCACTGATGACTATCATTTGCTGGGGAAAATTATTAGCCTCACCGCTCCCAGATACAAAGCCGGAGGAAGTCTGTGTAGATAGAAGGGCAGAAATGACTTCTTCATTGATCATCTGACACTATGACCTGACCACAGAGTCAAACGTGAGCTTTCTTCTTACCTGTTTCACTGCATCCAGCAGTCGCTCCAGCAGAAATTGTCTTTTCATGTCATTGTTCTGTGATCCTAAAATGCAATGAGGCTTAATTAGTTTTGTTTGACATTCGCTTTCTGTTAAGACTCTCTGACATGTAGTGTACGGCTGTGCCCAAGCAGCATCAGCCTTCTCTTTAGTAAAATCAATAACAGGACCAGGTATCAATAATCTACATCATTACAATGAAGTTGGACCACTCTCCTGTTACTGCAACGCAGGAAAGCAGCTAAACTGTGTTCCCCAAATTTGGATGATGTTACTGGAATTGTCTAACGCAGGGTTTCTCGACCTTGGTGTCACTGACATTTGGACCAGATAATTCTCTGTGGCTGCCCTGTGAATTGTTAAGATGTCTGTCAGCATCCCTGGCCTCTACCCACTAGACACCATTAGCATGTGCACACACAGACACACACACACACACACACACACACACACACACCCTAGCTGTGGCAACAAAAATGTCTCCAGATACTGCCAAATGCCCTCTGGGGAACACAACTGCCCCCAGTTGAGAACCAATAGTCAAACTTAAAATGTAAGTTTCCTAGTACTGCAGGCACTGCTTGTTGGCTGACCTCATCATCATCTCCAACATTATTTTTCCATGAAAAACCTAATTACTCCTGTTCTCAGCCTCTCTTGTAAGGCTGCCCGTAAGAAGTTCTAGCTAATGACACGTAAGCAGAGAGCACTGGGAGGGATCTGGGGAAATTATGCCATCCTAATAAAAGAACAGATGTTAAGGGCTTCGTTCCCTTTTCCATCCTTCATGCCTTAATCATAAACACATCGGGTGGAGCCAGAGCAGCATCTTGCTACCTTGAGGCAACAAGCCTGCAGTGAAGGCCAAGAGAATCACAGAGACACCAGCCCCGATGTCATTTTGCTGCTGAACCAATACTAAAAATCTCATACCTCTCACACAAC
>NW_006789814.1:1810956-1841079 GCF_000442215.2 Lipotes vexillifer
TACCTCTCACACAACAAACAGTTCCGTTTGTTCAAGCATTGTACATTGATTGGGCTGTTACTTACAGCCAAAAGCATTCTCAACTGATACACATGGCATACACCAAACTCCCATTTAAGAGGGTGTGGGGCAAGGACACTTCAAAGCCCCAGGCAGACCACTGTCAGAACCACATATGATGCTCCACAAGAGACCCAGTGATTCCAATCAACAGAGACACAGCTACATATTGTGATGCACAAGACACAGAACACAATTGTTTCAAAGGAGACCCAAATTTAGAGTTTGTACAAGGGCAGATGCTCCACACTGCAGGCCTTGAAGTGCCACTGAGCTGCTTCTCTCTTGGGCAACTCAGCCTGGGCTTCACCAGGGAGTACCATCAGGGCATCACCTTAGAGATGGTCAGTGATTCATGTAAGTCATGCCAGGGCCACCCGGTTGCTAACAACTGTAACCGTGCGGTGAGCACTTCCTGCATGCCAGGCACAAAACTGAGTCCTCTGAATGCATCATGCCCTGTAATTTTCACAACCACCCTACCAGCCAGGTAGTAGGATCCCTGAATCACAGATGGGGAAACTGAAGCTCAGAGAAGACAAGCAATTACATGTATTGACCCACTCGGTAATTATTTAACTTCTACTGTGTGCCAGGCAAGGTTCTAAGTGCTGGGGACACAGGAGTTAAATGGTATAAAAGAACCATCTTCTCATGGAGCGAAAATTCTCTTAGGAAGAAACAAATAGCTCCTAAGTAAACTAATAAAGATGATGTTAGAGAGTCATACTAGAAAGAAAAACAAAATGGGTTGATGAGACAGGGAGGAAGCAAGAGGGCCACGTCAGCCAGGGCAGTCAGGGAAGGCCTCTCTGCACACGTAGTATCTGAGCTGAGCCCTTTATAACAAGAAGGAGCAGCCATGGAAAGATATGGAAGACCAGCATTCCAGGCAGAGCAAACGGCCAGGAAGAGAGGAAACAACAGCTTGGCTTCTGGTCTTCCAGGACCCAAAGGAAGCCTCTTATGACTTGAGCAAAAAGCAGAAAAGGGGAAAAAGAAAAGAAAAGGGGAAGCAAAGACAGACAGGCAGGGGCCAGTAACAAAGGTCTTGTGGACCATGATAATGGGTTTAGGTTTTGTTCTGTATTTGAATACTAATAGTTGGAACCGTTGGACACCCCTGGTGGTAGAGTGGTTAAGAATCCGCCTGCCCATGCAGGGGACACGGGTTCAAGCCCTGGTCCGGGAAGATCCCACACTGCAGAGCAACTAAGCCCGTGTGCCACAACTACTGAGCCTGCGCTCTAGATCTGCAAGCCACAACTACTGAGCCCGCGTACTGCAACTACTGAAGCCTGCGAGCCTAGAGCCCGTGCTCTGCAACAAGAGAAGCCACCGCAATGAGAAGTCCACACACCACAATGAAGAGTAGCCCCCGCTCACCGCAACTAGAGAAAGCCTGCGCACAGCAATGAAGACCCAATGCAGCCAAAAATTAATTCGTTAATTAATTTTTTTAAAAAACACATAAAAAAATAGGTGGAATGGTGACTCCGACTGGAGATCGTGCCCCTCAAGGGTTGTTAGGACTACCACACGGGCTCCTGCCTCACCCCAGGCCCGGAGATCAAACCAGTCAGTAGACTCTCCATGGACACACAGTAATACAGCTGACTTCCCAAACTCTGCCACTGTTATTTTTTCTGGAAGAGGTCTTGAGAAAGGATAGCTCACGCATCCTTCCCACCAGACCAGAGGCCATCTTGAAGCGTCATTCAGGATGGCTTAGAGACCCCACCGACCCTAGGCCCTCAAACATTGCTCTTGACACCTGTGTCTATCAAAACACCCTGCTCTTCGTTTAGCAGAAGGTCTAGTTTCAGCTCTTCTCTAACACCAGAATTGGGAAGTCAGGCTTGCTTTCTTCCTTTTTCCAAGTACTGCACCCAAAAACTCTACTTGCCCTTGGGCAACGCCAGCTGGAAACTAGACAAGGTTTTCCCCCCGAAGTGCTTTTGCTATTCTTTCTGATCATAACAGTAATTCATGTGATAGAACTATCATATAACCCAGCATTTCTGGGTATATACACAAAAGAATTGAAAACAGGGTCTTGAAGAGATATTTGTATGCTTATGTTCACAGCAGCATTATTCTCAGTAGCTAAAATGTGGAAGCAACCCAAGTGTACACTGACAGATGAATGGATAAGCAAAATATGTATGCATATACATACAATAGATATTATTCAGCCTTAAAAAGGAAGGAAACTCTGCAATATGCTACAACACAGATGAGCCTTAAGGACCTTATGCTAAGTGAAACACACCAGACACAAAGAGATAAATACCACATGATTCCACTTATATGAGGCACTAAGAGCAATCAAAATCATAGAGAAAGAAAGTATAATGGTGGCTGTCAGGGGGAGGGGAGGGAAGAGAATGGGGGTTAGGGTTTAATAGCTACACATCTGCAGTTTAACAAGATGAAAAGAGTCATGGGGATGGATGGTGGGGATGCTGCACAGCAATGTGAAGGTATTTAATACCACCAAACTGTACACTTAAAAATGGTTAAGATGACAAACTTTATGTTATGTGTATTTTACCACAATTTAAAAAAAAAGAGTAATTCATGTGAAAAAATACAATAATAACAAGTCAGGGGGAAATATACAAAGAAAATAAAAATCTCCATCATCTCACTACTGATAATTGTTAGCGCAGTGATTCTCAAGCTTTCACATGCACACGAATCTCCAAGCAGGTTCTAATTCAGAAGGGCTGGGTGGGGCCTGGGATTCTGTATCTCTCACAAGGTCCCAGATGATGCTGATGCTGCTGGTGCCTGACCCACCGTGAAGAGCAAGGATACAGCATCTACCCCTAGTGATATGCATGATGATCCCAGATCTTTGTGATGGAATTGTTCCACTGCTTTTTCTAGAAAGGTCAGCAGCCTCCTCTGCCTCACCCTGCAAAGCCTCTCCACCGTGGGAAGAAAGCCTGTTCTCTAGAGAGAAACAGCCTGAGGTTGTGCAGGTCTCAGCCCACCACACACCCACCCTCGCTGACGCGATCTCTCCCCAGACAAGAAGTGCACTTGGGGCTCCCCTGGTGGCGCAGCGGTTAAGAATCCACCTGCCAATGCAGGGGACACGGGTTCGAACCCTGGTCCGGGAAGATCCCACACGCTGCAGAGCAGCTAGGCCCGGGCGCTACAACTACTGAGCCTGCTCTCTAGGACCCGCAAGCCACAGCTACTGAGCCCATGCACCACAACTACTGAACCCTGCACAACTAGAGCCCGTGCTCCACAAGAGAAGCCACCGCAATGAGAAGCCCGTCGACACAACTAGAGAAAGCCCGCACACAGCAACGAAGACCCAACGCAGCCAAAAAGAAATAAAATAAATAAAATTTTTTTTAAAAAAAGAAACATTCCAATGAATGAAACATATGAAATGTCAGTAATAAGCAAGACACATTCCTTTGGGGAAACTGTTAAAAAAAAAAAAAAAAGAAGTTCACTTGTAAAAGACAGTCCTGACCCCTGAAAAGGCACCTGTGGCCATCCCAGGCCTGAACGGGGATGAAGAGAAGGGGGTATCGTAGGGCAGAGGGAGTACAGGTGGCCTTGGGAGCATTCACTGACGGCAGGAGGTGCCCAGGAGGCCCATGGCCATGAGGAACGGTGGAAGGAGCGCTAGTGGGAAGTCACAAGGCATCAGGAGTTCTCATCCCAACCGGGCTGCTTGCTGGCCACGTGACACGGACAGTCACTTCCCTTCTCGGGGCACTGGTTTCTGCATGAGATCACACCCTCCTAGCTCTGCAGTCTGCGAGTGTGGGGTGTCTGTGGCGACAGGCAGGCAGAGCAATCGATGCTAGCGGGCTCTTTCCTACCTTCTCCCACGGACCAAGAGGAGAATACAGGACCCCTCCCAGGGCAAGAAGAATCTTCCAGCCTCAATGGCTGCAACCACTCAAAAGGGGTAGGGAGCCAGTGCCCACCTATTGAGCCTCAACTGTGGGCTAAGCCATTAACTGACTGGTATCTAATCCTTGACAAAGAAGGAAAGGTGGCTCCACTCAACAGAGCACTGGGGCTGAGAGGAAAAGACCTTCACCCATGGAAGTGCTTAAGGAAGGATTCAATTTCAAGTGCACTGGCTCGGCCATCTGTGAAATCCTGCTCACCCTCAACCCCTGTAACAAACCTGCAGTGACAGCCCAACTGCCAGTTCAGGAATGATTTCTTTATGAAACCCCAGCCTTTCTGCTTCCTTCCTTCTGTAAGGGTAGCCCTGAGTCAACACTATCAACCAGATGAGCCAGAATAGGCTTCTTTTTTTTTTTTTTTAAATTGGAGTATAGTTGATTTACAATATTGTGTTAGTTTCAGGCATACAGCAAAGTGATTCACAGAACAGGCTCCATCAAAATGAAAACAGAAAGGCACCCCAGGGAATACACCCAGGGTCCACAAACCTGTCAGAGAAATGCAGTGATCTCCTCAGGCTCTAACTTAGAAATCACCTGCATTTGAAAGTCAGTCACCTGGTTCAGGTGCATCGCTGTTGTCTTTCATGTTTAGAATCCTTAAGATCCTACACTAATTTTTCCCACAAATCTCCAGCCTTCAGTGACCTCCTAGGGAGAGAGAGCAGGGATTCAGAGTAGGACAGAGCAGGTTTGAATCCTACATCATCAGCTATGTGACCAAGGACAAGTTACTTAACCCCTCTGCACCTCCTACAGCAATTTTTTTTTTTTTTTTTTTTTTTTTTTGCTGCATTGTTGCTGTGCGTGGGCTTTCTCTAGTTGCAGCGCACAGGCTTCTCATTGCGGCAGCTTCTCTTGTTGCAGAGCATGGGCTCCCGGCACATGGACTTCAGTAGTTGTGGCTCATGGGCCCTAGAGTGCAGGCTCAGTAGTTGTGGCGCACCGGCTTAGCTGCTCTGCAGAATGTGGGTTCAAACCCATGTCCCCTGCATTGGCAGATGGATTCTTAACCACTGCACCACCAGGGAAGTCCCCTCCTACAGCTATTAATGAGTGAATGGATACCATGCACCTAGAACAGTGCCTGGTATACACCAAACACTTTATACATATTAACTATTATTGCTGTTGCTGCGGGCAATCCTATACCTCTGGCTCTAACAAGTACTTTCATCAGGCTTCCTTCTCTCCAGAGCACAGGCAAAGCAATCCAATCCTGGCCTCTGTGTTCACTGCCCTGGGGGAGTATAAAGGTGAAAAAGCTTCTCTGCCATGTGGGGAGGGGAAAACCAGCAAGATGCCCCCAAGGCACTCTACATATATCCCTTCTCCAATCACTGTCACAACCCAGGAGGTCAAGGTAATCATGGTGCCCGTCCACAGAGGAGTTAGGTCACTTGGGCAAGGCTGCACACACACACACAACGGTATTTCCCTGCCTCTCTACGCAGTGGCAGAGGGAAAGTCATTTCTCTGCTCGAAGGCCAATCCTTGCAGTGCACTCAGCGGGCATAATGGAGAAAAGAAAAAGATGGTAAGGTTCTTTGGGTGCCCACTGCAGGCCAGGAATTCTGCCCGAGGTCAGGCAGCAAAGCAGCGCTGAGACTCTGATCTGCCTGACCTCTTCCACAGCACACTGCTGGCCTGCTGGGGGCCAGGGAAGCCTGACTGAAAAAGCGGGAACTTGAACTGCGCTTAAAAAAACAGGAAGAACTAGAATACGGAATAGGTAATCCCATAAAGATAGAACGCTACTGCTTAATAGGTACAGGGTGTCCTCTGGGGGTGATGAGAGTGCTTTGTAACTAGATAGACATGGTGGTTGCACATTACAAATGTACTAACTTGCCATTAAACTGTTCACTTTTAAATGGTTAATTGTTTTTATAACTGTTAAATTTCTAACTTAACAGTTGTTAATTGTTCTAATTGTATTAAAAGCATACATGGTTTCACATTATCTGAAATTCACCTCCATAAGAAAATAATTTATGGAAAGGACTGCAACAGGTAGATTAGAGCACATTCTAAGCCAAAGAAGCCACCACAGCAGGAGTCCCCTAGGGGTGGGACAAGACTTCAGATAGTGCCCAGACCCCCACTGAAACACAGGGAAGAAAAGCCAAGCTCACTTCTCTCTCATGTTTCTGATTACACTGAGGGGAGTGTCTGTCTGAGGCTAGTAAGTGCTTAACTTCTGCATCAGTCAGGCTCCTAACAGGAAACAGCAGGCACTCTCAAATAAGGAGACTTCAAGGAGGTTTACTTATAAGGGGCCCTACAGAGAAGTGGTGGCGAGAAGCGATTCTCAACCAGGATTTCATGCCCCCCCCAAAAAAAGGGCATTTGGCAATGTCTAGAGACATTTTTGGCACAACTAGGGAGCTGCTCTTGGCATCTACTACAGTGTACAGGACAGCCCCACACGACAATCATCCAGCCCAAATGTCAATAGTGCCACAATTGGGAAATTCTGCCGTAACTTAAGTTTGATTGTCCCATTTCACAGATGATGAAACTGAGGCTCCGAGAAGTTAAAAAACTTAAACCTCTACTTGTGCTCTGAACCCCATCTCCTCTCACCTGCTCAAGGACATACTCCAGCAACGGTCCCTCTTTTTCCCACATTGTCAATTCTTTCTTATCATCTGTGCAATCCCTACAGCATACGGGGATGTCATAATACCTCCCCCCAGTTTAATAAAAGCCGTGCCTTGCTCCCATGTGCTGCTCCAGCCTCCAGCTCATTTCTCTGCTGCCCTGTCCAGCACAGCTCTTCCTTCACGAGAGCGGCCAGGCCCTCTGTGAGGGCCACCCCTTCCACAATGGCTGTTCCCAGCTCTGGCCAAAGGCCCTTTTGCTCCCATCTCCTCCTGCACCGAATTATCTACACAGGGGCCATAACATCTGGAACACAACAAATGACTTACTGACATTATATAACAAACACATGATACATTCAATGATATTATATGATTTGTTCAATGCACCCTGCAAAACTGCAATTAACATGGCATTTTTATGGAGCCCTGTAAGCATGTGGAGCATTGTCTCAGATGATTCGTGTTTCTGGCTCCCCTCCTCACAGAAGGAACTCAACAACTGTTGGATCAAGACTCCGGGGTTCGGTTCTGTAGTCCGTCAAGCGGCTGCTTTAAATGGAGAGGACCAGAATGCCCTCGTGCACGCAATGCACATTGCATGAGTGAAGCACTAGTTTTGTCTGCGTTAGCACATGAACAGATAACATGGACCATCATTCACCCCCAAAGTCAGGGCACTGGGTCCCAGCATTGTGGGCTAAAGTGGCACAGCTGGAGGAGGACAAAAGGACAGACTTTCCTTCACCACACAATGGAAAGAGGCAGACTCTGCTTGGAGGCAGATGGGCTCAGGCCATCCAAGTGGACTTGTGATGCCTAAAAACAAAGACTGGGTCAACAGCGGACTCATAAATGGGCAAAGAATTCCCTCTAGAGCAGAGGTCGGCAAATATTTTCTGTAAAGAGCAAAATGGTAAATATTTTTGGCTTTTCAAGCCAGATGGTCCCTGTCACAGCTACTCAATCAGAGTGCAAAAGCAGCCAGAGACAACAGCAAGAATGGGTGTGGCTGGGTTCCAATAAAGCTTTATTTACAAAACAGGTGGCCAGCCCAGTTTGCCAATCCTTGCTGCAGAAAAGAAAAAGAAAAACTGCAGTGTGCAAATACTTTGAAGAGAAAGTGTATCTTCCCTCATGGTTGGAGAAATGCAAATTATAAGCTTACCAAATCAACCACCACATGTTACCACTGTATAACTACTAAGTTCACCAAGAAACATTTAAACTGAAATTCCTCATTGCTGGCAAAGCTACGGGGAAACACAAAGGTCAGAATGGCCATCATCAAAAAGTCTACAAATAACAAATGCTGGAGAGGGTGTGAAGAAAAAGGAACCCTCTTGCACTGTCAGTGGGAATGTAAATTGATACAGCCACTATGGAGAACAGTATGGAGGGTCCCTAAAAAACTAAAAATGGAGTTGCCATATGATCCAGCAATCCCACTCCTAGGCACATATTTGGAGAAAACTCTAATCCGAAAAGATACCTGCACCCCTATGTTCACAGGAGCACTATTTACAATAGCCAAGACATGGAAGCAGCCTAAATGTCCATCGACAGATGAATGTATAAAGAAGATGTGGTACATATACACAATGGGATACAACTCAGCCATAAAGAAGAATGAAATACTGGCATTTGCAGCAACATGGATAAATTTAGAGATGATCATACTAAGTGAAATAAATCAGACAAAGACAAATATCATGTTATCACTTATATGTGGAATCTAAAAAAAAAAATTATACAAATGAACTTATTTACAAAACAGAACCACACTCACAGACATAGGAAACAAACTTATGGTTACCAAAGGGGAAAGAGGGGGAGGGATGAATTAGAAGTTTGGGATTAACAGATATACACTACTACATATAAAGTAGACAACAAGGACCTACTGTATAGCACAGGGAACTATATTCAATCTTATAATAACCTATGATGAAAAAGAATCTTAAAAAGAATACATATATATGTATAACAGAATAATTTTGCTGTACATCTGAAACTAACATAACATTGTAAATCAACTATACTTCAATTTTTTAAAAAAATGAAATTCCCCATTGCTCGTAAAGCTCCAGGGACACAGGAATGCACCACTGGTAATGAGTACCAGTGCAGAGTCCCGGAAAGCAACGAGCAGGGAATACCCAAAACTACAAGAACATCAAAGCACCTTCCTGACTCCTGGAAAACTAAGCTAAGGAGGAATGGGCCGGGGTGCGGGGGTGGGGATTATGAGAAAAGTAATAAGTATCTTCTTTACCAGTCTCTCTGTCTTCCAGGTACTGAGTAAGGCATTGTACAGTCATCACTCACTTTCACTTCCATTTACTGATGAGGGAATTAAGAGTCGGAGAAGTTCAACAACTTGCTCAGGTTCTTCAAATGGGAGTTAAATCCAGGATTGCCTGAGGGCAAAGTGTTTTTCCACTGCAACATGATGCCTGCCTAAACATGGTTTCAAGGGTGCAGATTTTTCCCACAGTGTTCTAGAACAGGGGTCAGCAAACTACAGCCCCCAAACTGCAGGTATTCTAAATAAAGTTTTATTGGAACACAGCCACATGCTTTCACTTGCGTATTGCCCGTGCTGCTTTTATACAACAGGGATGAGTAGTTGGGATGGAGGCTACGTGGCCCACAAAGCAGAAAATATTTACTATCTGGCCCTTTACAGAAAACGTTTGCCAACTCCATCCTAGAACATCATAAACGGAATTTACCTTCTTTTCCTACAATGGGAGAAAGGTTAAATAACTGCAGCATGTCAATTTAGTGGAACGTTACGCAGCATTTTTAAATAATTGTGAAGAGAAGGAACATGGGTAAATGCTATAAGTGAAAACATTAATTCAAATGTAGACTCAATGCAATTAGGTAAAATGCATATGCTTTGAACATAGAAGTGGAATACCTAAAAATCTAAATATTTAATATGTTAGAAAGGTATATGTATAGGTATATTGTTTTCACAATAGTCTTTAATGTCATTTGGGGGTTTTGCTTTTTTTTTTTTTTTTTTTAAGGTGGAGGAGGAAAGAGCAGATTCCAAACTATGCAGTCACAGGCAAGGAGAAACGGGCTGCCAGTGGGCAAGTTTCCCCCCTCGTGGGAAGCCGGGGAGCACAGGCCTCTGAGGGCTTCTGGATGGGTGAGCAGAAGTCAGGGCTGGGAAAGGGTCCTCACGCCCCCTGGAGGCCTCAGGCTGCTCCTCCCACAGCCTTTCCCACCTCAGCAAAAGGCATCCTCACCTGTCCAGCTGCTCAGGAGTCACCCTCGCCTCCCTCGGGTCTCTGCTGAGACATCACCTTGCCTGCGAGGTCTTCCTTGACCACCCCCCACCAAATGACAAGAGCCTTCCCTCCCCCTTCAGTTCATCCTCCAACCAGACAACAAGTGAGACAGACGCCACCCTCCCCCTTCAGTTCATCCTCCATCCAGACAAGTGGGACAGATGCCACCCTTGGACTCTGGACTGGGCATATGATCCAGGCATGGGCAGCCAGAGCCACGGTGATGGGTTAGTTCCAGGATGGCCGTGAGGCCAGCCAGACCACTATGAGTCAGCCCAGGACTTCTGCCGGAGCAACTGGAAAAGGCCTGCCCGCTTGGGTGTTGCTACATTGTAGGATGTGACCCAAGAGCTGCTAGTGGCCGTCTTGCCTCCATGGAGGGGGGGCTGCCTGAGGGTGAAGCCAACAGAGAGGAAAGTATTGAGAGTTGCGCGCCAGAGAGAAAGGTGGTCCTGATGACTCTCTAAGCACCAGCTGAGGCTGAAGCCAGGCTATCCCTAGACCTTTCCAGCACAAGATGCTTTAAACTCCTATTGTGCTGGAATCAGCTTCCGCCACATGCAATTGAAAAGAGTCCTGGGGAATTCCCTGGCGATCCAGTCGTTAGGACTCGGTGCTTTCACTGCTGGGGCCCGGAGTTTGATCCCTGGTCAGGAAACTAAGGTCCCACAAGCTGCATGGCGCAACCGGGTGTGTGGGAGGAAGAGTCCTGGTTAACATACCTATTACTCTAACATTTTGGGTACATTCGTTCAATTCCCTTCAACAAACACTGACAGTACAGCCCTCTGCTAAGAAGATGCGCCAAACTGTCATCCAACAAATGACTGCTGAATGTTGAACCCTGAATTTCTGGCCAGGCTCTGCTGCTACCAGTGCCTCACTCTCACTGGCAGCATTTTTTGTGTTGGGTCTTCGTTGCTTCGCGCGCGAGGGCTTTCTCTAGTTGCAGCAAGCGGGGGCTACTCTTCACTGCAGTGCGCAGGCTTCTCAATGCAGTGGCTTCTCTTGTTGCGGAGCATGGGCTCTAGGCACGCGGGCTTCAGTAGCTGTGGCATGCAGGCTCAGTAGCTGTGGTGCACAGGCTTAGTTGCTCCGTGGCATGTGGGATTTTCCCGGACCAGGGATCGAACCCATGTCCCCTATATTGGCAAGCGGATTCTTAACCACTGTGCCACCAGGGAAGCCCCTCACTGGTAGCGTTTTAAACAAGTGCAATTGCTTTGGTGGAAAGAGCAATCAAGAACCATCAACACTTGCATGTTAACACTACAGGGAAGTCATCCTAAAGACATCATCAAAAGGAAGAAAAACTACCTTGAACAAAAATGTTCACTGCATCATTATGTACAATAGGAACAAAAAGGAAAAAAGGGTGGGGGGAGTAAGTTTCCACAAGTCAGTAATTTAAAAGTTATGCCATATGTGTAATGATGGATTACTGATGGATTATGAAGTCCATAAAAGTGATCAAATATGAAGACCATGTAGCAATATGATAAAGTTTTATCCAGAAATGTTAAGGGTAAAAGCAAAATGTGAATTTATATGATAGTGATAAAATTACTTCAGCCTATGTCAACATTTCTCAAGCTTTTTCTCATTCTCTGTCAGGATGCTTTTTAGACATTTTTTCCTTAATCACCCCCACCATGAAATTTTAATACCACAGATATATCGTACATCATGCATATCTGTGCTTTAGACACAAGAATAGATGTTTCTCCCCCACAGGGGTGATATCACCCCGTTGAGAATGCATGGCCTGTGTGCAGACAAGACGGTAGCAGGACGGGAGGTGCTTTATCTGGGATTATGTTCACATTGCCAGAATTTAGTTCCAAAATTTAAGACCTCTGAGCATTTGACTTCCTGTTGGTCACCCAGGCAGAGCCATGCAACCGGGAAGCGGAAGAGTGGAGATCAGCGGGACTGAGTCCACTGCCACTTGCTCACAAGAGAGGCGGGCAGTCAAATGTTTGCTGACAGTGGAACAGTTTCTTCTTACAATCTGCCATAACAGATCAGCCCAGTGCCTTCATTGGGGGGGAAAATGGTGATATCATCACTTTTTCTGCTTGGAATGACCACAGCTATTCTTTTTTCCGTTCACTCATTTCAGCTGATTCTTTTGTTAACCATTTTCTAAATTGAACTATAGTTAATTTACGGTGTTGTGTTTCAGGTGTACAGCAAAGTGATTTGGTATATATATATATATATATATATATATATATATATATATATATATTCTTTTTCAGATTCTTTTCCATTATAGGTTATTATAAGATATTGAATATACTTCTCTGTGCTATGCAGTAGGTCCTTGTTGTTTACCTGTTTTATATATAGTAGGGTATATGTTATTCCCAAACTCCTAATTTATCTCCCTCTCCACCTTTACATCCTTTACTCCAAATACAAGCCACTGCTGGAGATGACGCAGTCAATGCCAAAGAGAAAATCATGACCTTCAACATTCCAGAAAAATAAGAAAAAAGCTGCCAAAATGAACCTAAACATCAGACAAGACGCAGCAGTAAATTACCCACTAAGCCCCCAACTTAGTGGTGTTTCAGGCCCTTAGAGCTTCTCTGCTTCACTCATTATTTGACCTCTCTGGGTCTGGCTTTCCCCAGGCCTTGAAATGGGGGTTTCAGGGTCTTTCTAACTTAAGAAGGATTCGTGACAGAGTAATTATTGATGGAAATGAGCATCAAGTAGCTTCAACTATAAAGTCTTACCAAAGACAGTGCTTGAGAATCATAACGACTTTCTGACCCTACAAGTCCTATTTTCCCCAGTAAGAGCAAAAGCATTATCTGAAAATCAGAATTCCTTAGCTAGTAGAGGCTGATAATCAAGTATTCCTACCTACTGGATTCTTTAAAGGGAAGCAAGTAAATCATCGCACTATCACACTGAAACAACCACCCACATCCGGCAGGTATCCATCCTCCTAGCAACTGTTTACTTCTACACACATACATGAATCCATAAACATTGTTTTATGTGCATGTTTTGATGTGCATCAAGGTATATATTTTAAATATAATTCTGTACCTTGCTTATTTTTAGAGAACATTAATGTTAAGATACAGCCACAGTGATGTGTATAAATCTAATTTATTCCTTTTAACATCTTTGAGGTTTTTCCATCATGTGACCATACCACATATATTTGTCCACTCCCCTATTAACGGTCATCTTAGTTGTTCCTGGCCCCATGATGCCCATTTATCTTGTGCATGCATTACCTAACTATTCCACTTCCTGGTTATTTGCACTTAATGTATTTGGCCTTGTACCCATCTGACCTCTGCCTCCACTCCAATATTTTCAGCTGCAAGACACACCAGACTCTAATTGCCAATTTATAGGCTACGCGAGAAACTGAGAAACATGTCAAACTACACCAAAAGGATTCCATCAGCAAAATCCCACAAAGAAACCTAACAGGATAAACTGTTTCCTTCAAAAAAAATGGCAAAGGGGCAAAAAAAAACGAGGGAGATGAAAGGGGAACCCATAGTTTAAAAAAAGACTTTGTGCTTCAAAGGATACCATCAAGAAAGTGAAAAACAACACACAGAACAGGAGAAAATTTTTTTGTAAAGATATCTGATAAGGGACTTGTAGCCAGAAATTATGTAGCATTCTTACAGCTCAACAATAAAAACAACCCAATTAAAAAAAAAAATGGACAAAGAAACTGAACAGACATTTCTCCAGATAAAATATACAGATGGCCAACAAGCACATGAAAAAATGCTCAATATTATTACTCATTAGGGAAATGCAAATCAAAGCCACAAAGAGATACCACTTTACACTCACTAGAATGGTTATTATCAAAAAGACTTGGTGAGGACGGGAAGAAACCAGAACATTTTTACAGTACTGTAAATGATGCAGGAATGGAAAATGATGCAGCTGCTTTGGAAAACAGTCTGACAGTTCTTCAAACACACTCAGCAATTCTGCTCTTAGATATCTATCCAAGAGAGATGAAAACACATTATCCACACAAAAACTTGTACATGAATGTTCACATGAGCATTATTCACGATAGCCAAAAAGTGGAAACAAGTCAATGTCTGTCAAATGATGAATGGATAAGCAAAATGTGGAATGTCCACACAACAGAATATTATTCAGTCACAAAAAGGAATGAAGTACAGATATATGCTACAACATGAGGAATCTTAAAAACATAATACTTAGTGAAAAGAGACACAAAAGGTCACATATTGTATGATTTGATTTATATGAAATATCCAGAATAGGCAAATCCATAGAGAGAGAAAGTAGATTAGTAGTTGCCTGGGGCTGAAGGAACAGAAAATGAAGAACAGCTATTAATGGGTATGAAGTTTCTTTTTTTGGAATAATGAAAATGTTCTAAAATTTATTATGGTGATGTTTGTACAATTCTGTAAATATGTTAAACATTAAAAAAAAACTTAAAAAGAGAGAAAGAGACCTAAAAAAATTAAGACAAACCAATTTGCACTGTTTAAACCATATTTAGACACTGACTTTTAAAAATACACTATAGGGAATTCCCTGGCAGTCCAGTTGTTAGGACTCAGCGCTTTCACTGCCAGGGCCTGGGTCCAATCCCTGGTCGGGGAACTAAGATCCTGCAAGCCACGCAGCGTGGCCAAAAAAAATATACACTATAAAATAAAATTATAAGGCAATCATGGAAATTTAACATTGAATATCTGATATTAATGAATTACTGCTTATTTCCTATAGGTATCACAATGGAATTGAATTATGCTTTTTTAAAAAGGAGTCCCTATATCTTAGAGAGAAATATTTTTAAAAAACTTTACAGATGAAATGATATAGGACTTCCCTGGTGGCACAGTGGTTAAGAATCCACCTGCCAATGCAGGGGACATGGATTCAATCCCTGGTCTGGGGAGATTCCACATGCTGCAGAGCAACTAAGCCCGTGCACCACAAGTACTGAGCCTGAGCTCTAGGGCCCGCAAGCCACAACTACTGAATCCCGTGTGCCTTAGAACCCATGTGCCACAACTACTGACCCCCACATGCCACAACCACTGAAGTCTGCGTGCTGCAACTACTGAGCCCATGTGCTGCAACTACTGAAGCCTGCAGGCCTAGAGCTCGTGCTCCACAAGAGAAGCCACCGCAATGAGAAGTCCGCGCACCGCAACGAAAAGTAGCCCCCGCTCACCGTAACTAAAGCCCGCGCACAGCAACGAAGACCCAACGCAGCCAAAAAAAAGAAGAAGAAATGATAGGATTTGCTGGCTGTCTAGGATTTGCTTCAAAATAAACTGGGGAGAGAGGTAGGAAGTAGACAGGTATATGGGTGAAGTGTCATGAGTTGGTAATTGTTCATTAAACTATTCTCTCCACTTTTTTTTTTGCTTGAAATTTTCTTTTAAAAAAAAGCAAAAGAGTAAATATTTCCATGCCACATCATTTTATGTGCCAATTATTAATCCCATAGGTGGAAGATACCTTGGACTTCCCCTTCCAATCATCAGCAACCACTTTTTCTGCCTCAATTACAATCTTTCCAAAAGAAGTCTTTCATCCTTCATGGTTTTTCCTAAAAGAGCCATGTGTTGGTTTCCTTCTGTAATTTGTTTAACCTTAGACCTAATGGGGTTTTTTAACTGAATTATAAAACTTCCTTAATTTTGATATTAAGTTGCTCCTTAAAGTATACATTGGTCGGTTTCCCTTGGCTTGTCAATTTCACTTGCTCCCAATGAAGACAGTAGAGAGAATGGTCCAGAACTGTGAGCTCAAGGCAGACTCCATGGTCACATTAAAAAGAGTTTCTCAGGGTGTTCTTAGCCCCAGCCCCCGTCCCAGAGCTGGGCCAGAAAACAACCCCACCTGAACCCCACAGGGGTCCTTACAGAAAAAACAATAGCAGCTCTCAAGTTCCTGACTACATACCATGTAAGTGGCACAGTACCAATCGCTTTACGTGAGTAACGTTAGTCATTGCAACAAGCCTAGGATACAGGTACTATTATTTATCCTCATTTTGCTGAGACTTCCAGAACAGCAGAGCAGCTTGCTCTAAATCACACAGGTTTACGTGGAAGAGCAAGTATTTGAACCCAGGCTGTCTGCCCCCAAGGTCTGCACTTATTCCAGGCTGTATTACCTCCTGGGTGGAAACCAGTTCATTGCATCTTTGTTGTGGTATCACTAATGTTCAAGGACCAGAAACTCTAGTGAGGCCAAAAATCATCTGACAACTGAAGCTGGACTATCTCCCAGGAAAACCCCCCTCCCCAGCTCCCGCATTAGGACAATCAATTTCACAAATCTTGCTTATGAATAGCAAAACAAAAGGCACCTAAGTTATGGAAAATGATCCACAGAGTTAACTTAAAAGTTAAAGATGAAGAGAGACACATGGCCTTCACCTTGCCCTGCCTCGACCTCCAGAAATGCCTGAGTCCAAGGCCAGGGCCAGCTGGGTTGGTTGCAAGGATTCTGTAGAGGCTATTTCACAGTGAGGGGAAAACAGGCAGAAGGAGGGTAGGCGGGTCTTCCTGAGTAAATCCAGATCCCAGTCAGGGCAGCTGCGAGGCTTCCCTGAGTCACTCCCATCTCTACATACTACACCCAGGAATGACTTAGCACCAAAACACCAACGGACCTCATGAGTGGAAAGGGCTGAGAACACGCGTCCAAGTCTAGGGACTAAACTTCAGAAACACTGAAGGCAAGCTGTCCACACATAACTCAAGCCTCCCACCAAAACCACCCCACTCCCCAGTGGGAGGGACAAGGTCGGACTGGGAAGGGCAGAGGTCCCCAAATGAGCTCAGCATTGGACAAGAGGGGAGGGCTGCCGGGCAAGACTAGGGAGAC
This sequence comes from Lipotes vexillifer, assembly GCF_000442215.2. Classification (NCBI taxonomy): domain Eukaryota; kingdom Metazoa; phylum Chordata; class Mammalia; order Artiodactyla; family Lipotidae; genus Lipotes; species Lipotes vexillifer. The sequence goes on from NW_006789814.1 coordinate 1,827,751, forward strand.
CTCAAATGAGCTAGGAAAAGAAATGGAAGGAGCTGGAGTATGAAAAAATAACCAAAATACAAGAAGCAGAACCAGAGAGGGAAAATGAGGAGCACCAAGCGTCCTCTGAAACCGAGAGCTAGCAGGGGACACAAGGCTCAGGGGGCAGCAAACTAAGAATGAGACACTCTTTGCCTGTGCGTAGATCGGAGTGGCTAGGGCCAGGAGCCTGGGAAGTGGGAATGACTGGGGAGCAGGGGGACCAGTAACTGGAATTGGGACTCAGGGAGTCTAGGAGTTAGGAGGGACTGAGACACAGGAGGTCTGAGAACTGGAGGTCGGTAACTGGACTAGGGGGGTCGGAGGATTGGGAGGGACTGGGGGATCTGGGGGACAGGTGTCCAGGAGCTGGTTGTAAGTGATGGACAGGAGTCAAGGGACTAGGAGTGCCTGGACCGGGGACGCCAGAAAAGTGCAGGTGACCAGAAGCCAGGAACTGGGCGTACATGGGGGTCAGGAAACTGGGAGCGATGGGACGGGGTCCGCGAGCGAGCGGGACGCGGGGACTCGGGGGCCGGAGTGTGCAGCTGGTGCGGCAGGAGCCGGGGCGGCTGGGGCAGGTGACAGCGGCCAGGCCTCCACTCACCGCTCATGGTGCCGCTCCCCGGGTCGGTGCCTGCCGTGCCGCCACCACTGCCGCCACTGCCGCTGCCGCCCTCCAGACAGGCCAGGCGCCGGCGCACCCCGCCCCGCCTGCCGCCCCGCCCCGGAAGTACAGCCCAGCCGGCGCGGCCCCGCCCCCCAACCCGGAACGTAAACACCCGCGCCGGGCGGCAGAGTTGGGGCGATGCTAGCCGCGCCGAGGCTGCTGGGCGCCCGAGGCAGACCGGAGACCCCCCGCAGCGACGCCTCGCGATCCGCAAGGCGGGGACCGGACGGGACGCCTCCCCGCCATCCTGGGCTCACACCTCTGTCGGGGAGCCAGACGGGACGGTGGCCACGAGAAATGAGACAACGCGGTTCCAGAGAGTACTAGAAGCGGAACGGGGAAATTTAAAGAGGAATGGGCCAAAGCGTGGGGACAGGGGAAGTGGGCAGTCCCGGGGGGCCACTCTCTGGAGACGACTTTAGAGACCTGGGTGGTAAGAGGGAGACGGCCCGGGAAGATCGACGGGAAGGGTGTTCCAGAAGGAGGGGTTGACTGGAGTGAAAAGGTGAGCGAGAAAGGGGTGTGAGAGAGGAGATTGAAGAGGTGGGTGGAGGGCCCTGCAGGCCATGGTGAATGGGTTGGACTTTCCCGCCTAACTCTAAGGAGATAAGGGAATGCGAAATCATTACAAGAATTTAAGTAGGGGAGTGATGCAATGTGAATTTTAAGGTGATTCCTCTTCCTGGGTTGAGAATGAATTGTAGTGGGGCAGGGTGGAGAAGGGTCAGCTGGTTAGGGGGCCACTGCAATTGTCTGGCGAGAGATACTAGTGCCTGGGGCTAGGGTGGTGGCAGGGTGTGAACGTAGATGGGTCCTGTTTGAAAGAAGGTCAAGTTACTGCCCCATTTTACAGATAAGGGAAAGGGGACTCAGAAAGGTTAAAGGAATGTTTTCCCAACTTGTTTTGCCCACAACCCAGAGTAAAAGAAAATGCATTTTATACCACAACCCAGTATGCAAATACATACATTTAAGAAGCTGTTTAACAAAACAATTCTGTAGGTAATGTATTCTCTTCACCTTTTCTTTTTTTCAATGCTGACTGAGATGATTGATCCACTCCTAAGTCTTGATCCACAAAACACTGAATTGAGGCCCCCACGGGGAAATGGAGCCAGAATTCCAGCCGAGTTCTGCGTGACCCACATCCCCATGGTCTTCCTACTACATTGCCTCTCAACACATACTCTCTGGCCCCTGGAAATTTACCTTTTGGATGCAGCAGAGATGAAGAGATCTTTGGAGAAAGATGCTCTGCAGCATTATTTATAATAGAGAAAAAGTGAAAAGCACCAAAGCCAGGTTACAGAAGAATAGCTAAGCAAATCATGGCCCACCTCACAAAGAATCTCGTAGTTTAAAGTGCTAATTATAAAGGTTATGGAAATGCAAGGAAAGGCCAGTGATAATAGAATAAGTTTTTAAAAGCCCCATGCAGGGAACTCCCCCGTGGTCCAGTGGTTAAGCCTACATGCTTCCACTGCATAGAGCATGGGTTTGATCCCTGGTCAGGGAACTGATAAGATCCCACATGCCACACGGTTTGGCAAAAAAAAAAAAAAAGCCCCATGCAAAATGGTCTGTACACCATGATTACAACTGTGTCAAAGTCAAAATACAGCCATGTGCAGGGACTATGATAGAATGTAAAAATGAAAATACTTGTGTGTTTGGTTGGTGGGGTTGTTTTCCCCATTTTCAAAATTGTACTTTGTAGTTTTTGCTAATTTGTTATTCTAGTTAAAGAGTCAGTGTGTCTGAATCCCTCCTCTCCCCCGCAGAAAGCCTAGTTTAGGTCTGTCTGCCTCTGTAACTTTTGGTGAGACATCACATACTTGCTTCATGGAATTGTCATAAGGATACGTGTTATACCTTCTCCTAGCACCCTGTACCCTTTCTTCATGGCACTTGAGATGGGATAGGTTATTGAACTTGTAGAGGGTGCTTTACATTTTCCACTACCAGCCACCCTCCTTTAAGTATTGTAATTCCTTCCTCCCGAGATTTAGCCTGGTCCTGGAGGACCAAGAATCAAAAGCCTAAGGTCAGCAGCTCTTCTGGGCTTTTGAAAAAATCTAAGCTTATTGTGTGGAGTGAGAGGAGAAGGAAGAAGGCTTGTGAGAAACTAGGAGGAACATTCCCAGGCCATATAACAGAAAAGGAGTGTGTGCCTGCCCTCAAAGAGACTAGACCTCAAAGCACTAATAAAAACCATGATGGCAACGTAACTAACACAAAGTACTTAACATGAACCAGAAACTTTTCATGGGAATAAATAATAAATGTATGTGTGTGTATATTTTCATTTAATCCTTAAAACAACGTTATAAATACTATTATTATCCCCATTTTACAGATGGGGAAACGGAGGCATAGAGTGGTTAAGTAACTCTCACAGTCACCCAATGTCTATAACTTCCTAGTAACAGAACCTGGAGTCAAACTCCAAGAGCCAGTGCCTTCACCACTATACTGTGTTGTCTCCTATGGCCCTCAAAGGCCTGGAATGGAGCCATAATGGGCCCTGAGTGGTTAAAAAGTTCCCACCAAGTTTCTCCATACCCCAAACCTGATACAAAAGCCACAAAGCCCCAAGACCTTGAGGGTCTCTGCTGTGGTGCCAGTGGGCATCTTAACAATGATCAAAGTCAACAGATTACCAGAGGGCACTGCCTATTGCACAGCCCTTTCCATAGCAGCTCAGGACCTTTGCACAACCCAAGGAAGGCAGCCCTCTCCCAATAATGACTAAGATTGTAGCCCAAAGAGATGAGGAAACTCAGAAATGGAATTCAATTGATATGAAGAGAAAAAAGGGAATAGATCAGAATGTCTGGGTTTAAATCTGGCCCTGCCATTTACCGGCTATGTGACCTTGCTCTGATTCAGTTTCTGTCATCATCTGTAACATGCAGATAATAATGATCCACCTACCTTGTGGTTTGTTGTATATATTAAATGAGTTAGTACAGGTAAAGCACTTGGAACAACCCCTAGCACATTAGTAAGGGTAAATAAGTGCTAGCTATCATTATTATTACCTGCGTGTAGGTGCAAAAACGATACCTAGTACCCATTTATCACAGTTTGCAACTACACGTTTATTTATATGATTGTAATAATGCCTGATGCCTCCGTGAAGCTGAAAGCTCACAAGGTCAGGAACTGGCCATGCACTGCACACTGAATTAGTGTGGCTGGCTCTAGGCTTCTCCTGTAGATAGAAAGTACATAGGATAACCTTGCTTTCCTTTAACAATAAAAAGAAATCCAGTCTGTCCTGAAATGTATGTGTACATGTATAGGAGAGAAGTGGTCTAGCCACAGAAATGTGTGACTATGGAATCTACACATTACAGTGCTTTTTTTTTTTCAGTGAGTCAATTTAATCATGAAACCAAGGAAGTTTCCACAGCTAAGCTCCCAACAGTAAGGTAGAAAAATATATCTAACAAAGATTTTCCAGAATTAGAGAACAAAAAGCCATATCATCCACTGATAAGTACAATCATCCTAAAAAGATCTGATACATCATCCTTTTCTTCTGACAAAAGATTTTCCAAGTAGCTCTATACCATCGAAATGGTTAATTAGCTGGGAAAATTGATTTCTCCATCCCCGTGACACTCGAGGCAGCTAGCAGGCTGTTGCAGTAGTCGTTTGTTTTCGTGGTGACAAGAATGGTTGCACCTTCCTCCATGGCTGGGAGTGGAAAGAAATGGTCAGAATCGACCTTTGGTTTGCTCCTGACACAGTCTTCACACGTACATTCTTCCACCGTGTACCCGAGGCCTCTCGAAAGAAGAGTTTCCGCACCAGTCCCGCCATCGTCGCTCTCATACAGGTCTGCATTCGCATCCTTCTGGAGAGCCGGTCCTGATTATGCAGAAACAGAACCATTAACCTAAACTTTTCAGGGCGCATGGCTGTGCCAGACTTAGCAGCACACATCCGGGATCAAAGCAACGTGAGATGTGTCTCTTCCCACAGAACAAATAAGTGGGTCCTACACTAGAAGTCATGAACTGACAGACCATGGGCCATATTGGGTTCAAAGACATGCTTGGTTTAGGGCGTACAGTGTTTTTAAGTGTTTGCTTGTCTGTTTTACATTGGCCCACATTTGAAAAGCAAGAGACTTTACATACAAATCTAGACAACTGGCCCCTTTTTTTTTTTTTTTTTTTTAAGAAAACAAAATGTGGCCACTAGGAGCCAACATTCCTACACGGAAACAATTGGGAGTCAATAGCACCTGTCTCCTTCAAGCAGGGCATGGGCTCCCCTATCGCCGAAGCCTCAAGCAGCCCACTAAATTCATTTCTCACCCACTTGGCCCTTGGATGCACTAAGGTACTGAGCCTTTTTACACATGTGAAATGACAAATTACCATATGTTACAGCACACCAAAATCAGTCTTGGGTGACACTCTAGAATTCACAGTAAAGATGCTTCTCTTACAGAACATTTTGTGGCAGATTACTTTTTTTTTTAAATGAATCTGTCATGATCACAGAAGGAAGGAGTCTCCACTACGTCCCCACATACGTCTATGAAGGCACGTTTACTACCTCCTCAACCTTCTGCAGTGTAACTCCATCTTCCAGAACGTCACACTAAAGTCACTCCCCACCTGTCTCTCAGACCCCAGGCAAAAAACGAGAAATGAGTAAATCGTATGGAACAGCCATCTCCCTCCCTTTACTGCACTAAAAAGCAAATGAGGTGGACGCTTTACAGATTATGCATGGAAAATACATGCATAAAGAAATAGGGCAATGGCTGCAGAGTGTTCGGGAATTAGATCATGGTCAAAGGTGCTGAAATATTTTTATCTTACAAAGCCTTTAAGTAAAACATCCACTTCTCTGGGACTGGTTCTCTCCTGCTTAATAAAGATAAAAATCTTTAAGATGATTGCTTAAATAATCCAGGAGCAACTGGTATTCATTTCTAGCATTTTTCGCAGTAAAATGTTCACCCAAGCAAGCAACACTTATATTTGTATGAAAATATGGCCACGGATCTTGCCAAATATACTTTTCCCAATAGTACCAAACCTGGCTAGCTGTTTCTGATAGCATGACGTTTAATCAATGTGCTAACTTTGTCAAAGAGATGGATGTTTCCCAAGGAAGCCTCAGTACTTCCAAAGAGTAATTAGAAAAAATGTTGGGGAAGGCTGACATTGTAGGACATCAGCAAAGAAGGTGTAAAAGTCGAAAAGAAAGCTCGCTTCTTCCAAGAGTTCATTTAACCTGTCATCTAACACACTCAAAAGGGCCCTTACCAGATGAGATACTCAACATGAAAAAGGAAAAGGAACTGAAATTCACCATAGCCACCTCTTGGAAACAGATTTCAAAGATCAACCATCAAACCAACCTGTGTTTTTAAATTCGTCCTTTAATGGCTCGGAGCTCATCTTCCTGAGCAAGAACATCAACACGAAAACTGTCAAAGAAACGATCAAGCTGAGGCCCAAACAGGTCCAGAGAATTGCATTTGTTCCTTTCACTGAATTAAAAGAATGTCAGAGAGATAATGAACTAATAACATCATAACCACATCAAGTAAAGATTATTTGCCGTCCAATTCCCCTCATTCCTCAGCATTGACTTTTAAATTCTAAACCATACTTAATTAGGAGAGCTGATAAAAAAATCTCTGTTGTTAAGATTGCAGAATAAAATTGAGTTCAGTTCTGAATAATTGTTCGTTCCTGTTGGCATTTAAATGATTGCCTAATTTTCTTCCTCTTTTTGATCCAGAAAATATCACCACCTTCCCCGTAATATTTCTTCTTTGAATAAAGTCAATACAGAGAGAAGACTTCACACCAATGAAGAATTGTTCGAGCAGTATTACTTACTTGTATTACAATAACGCTGACATATTAGAGGAGGGGTATTAGGGCATCGAAGGTGACACGGTTTGCAAGCATTCAGCAATCTGTCAAAATATTCATTTTGGAAGCACTGTTGAGCCATCTGGAACCGGATCGCAAAAAGAAACAAGGAAACCACAGAAAGAACAGCATGGGAGGACAAGTAAAATCTCGTCGAGAATTCCCCAGCAAATGTAATGACAGCTGCTAGAATGTGGAGGGAAAAAAAGAACTTCACATCAATGACTTGGTTCTTATGGGGGCTGACTCTTTGTACCATGGCTAAGGATTTGAATACCAACACTAATTCCAGTTTCTAAGTTTGAGGCCTGAGTGGGGTAAGAGATGGGGCGTATGTAGCAAGGGCTATGGTTTATACCTGAAACAGAAACTGCTTATTTATAGAGGAAATTTCTCAGGCAGGTGACAGTTGCAGGATGTCGACAAGCCTGAGGCATCAAGCAGAAGGTTCAGTAACCATTTTGGGAGCATCTGTTTGTGAGCTGTGCTGTGTGATGGGCCCCAGGGAGAGAGATAAGACAAGGTCTGTGTCCCTTAAGAACTAAAAATCTAACAGAGGAGATAGAAATTCACTGGAATAACCACAAAGTGTAGTAGGAAGATAGAATGTGACAGGGAAGGAATACGAAGCATGCCTACCGGGTTTTAAACCTAGGAAGAATCCCAGAATTCTGACAAATAGGAATTTCTAGGGTAAAAGTTAAATTGGCAAGAGGGTTGGGGGGAAGATAGGTTTGGGACATAATGATAATATATGAATATTAATATATTATTAATATCTATGTTCCATTGTTGAAATTTTAGAAAAAAAACAGTTGAGCATGTAGAAAAATTATCCACAATCATAGCATCCAGAAATAATCACTGTTAGTATTTTGGTGTATCACACAGAATTTGCAAACAGGACTGCCAGTGTGGTTTTTTTTAATTTTAATTTTATTTTATATTACAGTATAGTTGATTTACAGTGTTGTGCTGGTTTCAGGTGTACAGCAAAGTGATTTGGTTATACATATACTTGTATCTATTCTTTTTCAGATTCTTTTCCCATAAAGGTTATTACAGAGTATTGAGTAGAGTTCTCTGTGCTATTGCCAATGTGTTCTATTTGACCAGCTACTGGGAGGATTTCTGTAGGTGGATGGAGGGATAGATAGACAGATAAATAGATATATATATAGGGAAGTGCATTTTCCTTTTTACGCGTTTGTTTCTAACCATACTGAGAAATAAATCAAAATCTTACATTCCTCTAGGGTCCAGGCAGTGAGGTCAAGGGGTGTGACACCCTGGGTGGGACAACCAGGAGCTGAAAGGGCTGGCCCAGCAGGTCCCACGCCCTCACGCTCCTGCCAAATGGTGACCTTTGGGAGACAGGAAAGGACACAGGAAAAGCATGATGAGAGATAGGCGAGGACAAAGATTACCCCTCCTATCAGCCAAGCGAGGAGAGCTTCAGGAAAGGATAGGAAGTAGGGTCAAATTCTGCAGAAAAGTCAAAGGTGGTGCACTAAGGAAGGGGGTCATTGGTGGCCTTTGAGTATGTCAGTGGGCATATTGTAGGTATTTAAGGAGTGGAGAGAAAGAGGAGGTGGCCAAGGTGGGCCACGCCTGGGAAGTCTGGTGGAAACCAGAACTGAGCTTCGATATCTCTTGGAAAAGAAAGCACTACTGTTTCTGACAGATGTACTGGCTCAGGTGCCTGAAGTCCCATGTAGAAGGACGTTCACTGCAACATCATTTGTATTCACAAGAGCCTGTCCATCAGTGGGGAATCCACTGTAGAATACGACGCAGCCATCAAAAAGAATGAGACCAATGTGCTCTGATACGAACAATACATCACCAAGTGGAAGATTCAAGGTACTGAACAATGTGTTTATAATCTTCTCTCCTGTGTTTACAAAATAAAATATGTAGGGTCTATATATAGAGATATAAACAACTGCCTACTTGGTACATCCATTTCAAGTCTAAGAGGCATCTCAAACTTTATTAAAGTGCATTTGGATTCTCCAAAAGGGAAAGAATGTATGCAGTCTTTTCAAACCTACTTGGTCATTGAATTCCTTTTTTCAAGGACCACCTATGAACATCTAGGAATATATGTTTTATGGAACATAATTTGGGAAAAATCAGGCCAGATTATCTCCACAATTTCCTCCAGTTCTCAAAGACTGTGATTTGGGGATTTAGCAGAGTGACAGTAAAACAGAAATAGCATGGTTTTAAAGCAAGGATTCTTTTTTTAAGTTTCCTGATAAAGTTTGTTGATAAGATAACATCACCAAAAGAGTGCTGGGTCTGACCTCTCTCTACACAGAAAGAACAGGGAGGAAAACCAATCCCCAAGTCAGCATCAAGCTTCAGCAGTCACTCAACGCTCTAAAGAAGCGAAGAGACGCTGCCTCAAACTTCCAAAGCCATTAGCGTGTTCTGCAAGGAAAATTCCATCCATTTAAAAGATCCTTTATCCAAATTACTAAACTACCAGCAAGCTTTCACACAAGAATACTTTGACCTTTTAGCTCTTAACTCCAAACCAACAGTACACAAGTTCTTCCCAGGACTTCAGTAGATTTTTCACTTGGAGAGGGAAATCTAGACCTGCATTAGTCCAGGTTCTCCAGAGAAACAGAACCAACAGAATGTACATATAGAGAGAAAGAGATGTACTCTAAGAAACTGGTTCACACAATTATGGAGGCTGAGAAGTCCTAAGATGTGCAGTTGGCAAGCTGGAGACCCAGGAAAGTCAACAGCGATGGTGTAGTTTCAGTCCAAGTCTGAAGTTCCAGCTCAAGAGCCAATGGTGTGAGTTCCAGTCCAAGAGCCAGCAAGCTCGAGACACAAAAAGAGCTGATGTTTCAATGTCTGAAGACAGGAAAAGACTGGTGTCCCAGCTCAAGTCAGGCAGATCTTCAACTCTCTGGATGAGGGCAGTCTACTTTTACTCAGTGTACTCATTCAAATGCTAATCACATGCAAAAACACCCACACAGACACACCCAGAATAATCTTTTGCCAAATATCTGGGCCCCATCAAATTGACACATAAAATTAACCATCACAAGGCCCTTGGCTACACATCCAATCCTTGTCTTCTGTTGACCTCCTTGAATAACCTCTGTGTTATGCTGTGCTACCTGGTTACTGTGGGAGCTATGTCTCCCAGAATCCCCATCCCTGCACGGTTCCAGGATAGAGCTGGCCAACACAGGAACATGAATGAGACTGGGAAAGCGGATGGGAAGCAGCAGCCGCTGTTCTGTTCTCCGAAGGATATCACAGTCACATGCAGTGATGGATGGTCACAAAGATGCCTAATGGGTTCAGGTACATCCTCATTCTCCTTTGCTCTACATCCAGCTCTTCTTCCCACCTGCTGGCCCTGCTGAACAACAGCAGCCCCAGCCCCACCAGCTTACCTGCTGATTCACAGAGGCGGGGGCCACACACAACTGTACAAGCTCTCCCTCACGGCCCTCTGTTAGCAACTGGATGTTCCCGACTTCTCAGATCAACTGGTCGGTGATTCCTCTGGTCCTCACCTCCCCAGCTCCTCTCACAATTGTGGAAGGTCTGATTCCTACAATATGTCCCTTACGCTGCACCACTCATGGTGGCTCAGCTCCCCTGACCATCCTTGTCTGATACATCTCTTTAATCTTGTTGCTTTAAGCCTACAGTTGAAATAATTCACTAAGAACTGTCCAGATCCTGCCTGCAGAGTGGCACAGCATTATGATTAAGGCACAAGTTTTGGAGCCAGAAAAATCTGAAGCCCAGCTTCAGCACAGTGGATCCTGTGTGGCCTTGGGCAAGTGGTCTAACCTCTCTGAGCCTCAGTTTCCTTATCTGTAACAATGTCCTTGATAATATATCAACTTCCTGGGATTGTTGCCAGGATTAAGATAATCTCTAGAACTCATAAATTTGCTTTGTTGCAGTGCCGGACTTCCCTGGTGGTGCAGTGGTTAAGAATCCGCCTGCTGATGCAGGGGAGATGGTTTCAAGCCCCGGTCTGGGAAGATCCCACATGCTGCGGAGCAACTAAGCCCATGTACCACAACTACTGAAGCCCACGCGCCTAGAGCCTGTGCTCCACAACAAGAGAAGCCACCACCATGAGAAGTCCGCGCACTGCAACAAAGCACAGCCCCCACTTGCTGTAACTAGAGAAAGCCTGCATGCAGCAACGAAGACCCAACACAGCCAAAAATAAATAAATAAATAAATTTATTTTAAAAAAATAATAAATTTATGTGCAAATAACTTATGAGCACAGTTCCTGGACCAGAGGAAGTGCTCAGCAAACTTTAGTGATTTTGTTATCATTAACAGGAAGCTCAGAGCCATTCAACCTCTGGGAAGGTCATTTGCCCAAGTTTGGTTAGAGCAGTATAACCGGGGGGAGACCCCACATAAATGGGATCATCCCCAAACCAAAGGCAGGAAACCAATATTATGCATTAATTGCTGGAATTTCAAATAAATTAATAAAATGCTAGAATTACAAGGGATGATGAAGCAAAGGGAAACTGCAAGGGTGGAAGGCAGAATGTTTGAGAGATGGGTTAAGGCAAGGGGTTAGTACTAAGGTAATGAGTAGCAGGCAAAAATGAGCATTCTCTTTTTATAGGATGTCTGATGTGTAGCACAGAGCAGGCATAGTGGCCTATAGGAAATCTACAAGTTCAGTCCAAAACCCTTACCTTTTCCCAAAGTAGAAAAATAGCTTCCAGAAATTCAAACATCATTGCAATACTGCATCAACATCTAGATGTTTTAATGTCATTTACTTTGGTGGATGTACATGGTATTTATTATGACACATTATTTTGAGAATCATTATTTAGTGCTTTCTTTAATTAGAGAAGGTTAGACAGTGCTTATTACAGGATTTGGATTTGGATTTGGATTAGGTGATTTGGGAGCCGGTGCAACGAAACAGGCTTAGCTCTGGAATGGATGTTGACAGGTTGTGGGGTTGACTCTATAATTGGGGTATAACTATGTATTAGTCAAGATTTTCCAGAGAAGCAGAACCCATAGGAGACAGAAAGGAAGATGGATAAAGAGATGAGAGGGAGAGAGAGAGAGAGAAATTTCAAGGAACTGGCTCATGCAGTTGTGGGAGCTGGCAAGTCCAAAAATCACAGGGCAGAGCCCAGAAGGCTAAAAATGCAGGGAAGCGTTGATGTTACAGTATTGAGTCCAAAATCCAGGCAGCAAGCAAGGCAGGCTGGAAATTCTAGGGTTTCTATATTGCAGGCTTGAGGCCAAAACTTTTTGGAGGGAGAGTGAACCTCAGTCTTTGCTCTTAAGGCCTTCAACTGATTGGATGAGGCCCACCCACTTTATGGAGGGTAATCTGCTTTATTCAAAGTCCACCTGTTTGAATGTGAGTCGTGTCTAGAAAATATCTTCACAACAACACCTAGACTGTGTTACTCTGGTGATCATAGGAGCTGTTCCTAAGAATATAGTTCTCTCCTTCTGAGCACAAGGCAGAATTGTACTTTCCATGCCCCTCTTTGAAGTCACACATAGATGAGTAACTTGTTTTTTTTTTTTTTTTGCAGTACGCGGGCCTCTCACTGCTGTGGCCTCTCCCGTTGCGGAGCACAGGCTCCGGACGCGCAGGCCCAGCGGCCATGGCCCACGGGCCCAGCCGCCCCGCGGCACATGGGATCCCCCCAGACCGGGGCACAAACCCGTGCCCCCTGCATCAGCAGGCGGACTCCCAACCACTGCGCCACCAGGGAAGCCCGAGCAACTTGTTTTTGAATGTGAGCAGAAGGGACATGTGTCACTTGAAGACAGAGGCCAGTGCTTAATTCAACCACATTCTCTTTCTCTCTGCCATGTTGAATAGCAATGCCCCAGCTGGTGACAGCTCAGTGGGCCTGGGCTCCAATGGGAGGATGATAGAACCACCCAATGGGAGGTTATGGGCTGAATGTTTGTGCCCCCAAATTCATTTGGTGAAGCCCTAACTCCCAAAATGATGGTATTTGGAGGTGAGGCCTTTAGGAGATGATTAAGTTTAGATGAGGTCATGAGAGGGGAGGCCCTTATGATGAAATCAGTGCCTTATAGACACCAGAGAACTTTCTCGAGCACTCGAGTGTCATAGGTGGACACAGGGAGAAGGCAGCCAACTGCAACCCAGGAAGGGAGCTCTCATCAGACAACCAAATCTGCTGACACCCTGATCTTGGACTTTCCAGACTCCAGAATGGTGAGAAATAAATTTCTGTTGTTTAATCCACCCAGCCTATGGTATTTTGTGATAGCAACACATGCCTCCTGAGACACGTTGCATGAATGAGATCTGGGTGATGTTTGTGACTGCAACACAACCTCATCTATCCTGACTGAAACAGAGTCCAGAGCCATGGTACTAACCATTGTGCAGCACTGCCTCTTCACTACCACTGAAAACTTCTTTATAAGCACTAAAAATTTCCAAACAAACTTCTGCTAATGTACTGCAGTCCAAAATGAAAGAAACCTCAAAAGGACACAAAACTAACAAGGACACAAAGTAACAGCGAACATTAAGGCAGAAACATTGGCCCTCTGGTGTACTCATAAACTGCCAATGATTTGGTTTCTTATTCAACTTGAAACAGAGCCTGGGGGAGTCTGGGCTTGTGCTAAGGGGAGGTGGAGGAGATGAAACAGCTCAGAGCCAGGTTCTAATGAAGCGCGAGGCTCAGCATTCCT
>NW_006789814.1:1841089-1850353 GCF_000442215.2 Lipotes vexillifer
TTCCTGCTGGGAGAATCCTGCGATGGCAGATTCCAATGCAAAGACCTTCTCCCATCTCTCCCTCATACTCAGATCTCTGCACATCCCTCAGAAGCCTGTCTGCTCATGGACATGAAAAGGCTAATTTGATATGGGGCCAAGTCTCAAGGCCATCTGTTAGTTTTCCAAGAAGATTCCCTTTGAAGACCTGCTCCTCTGAACTCCTGCCATCCCTCAGCCCTATCAGAAATGACAGCTCTTTAGAATTTTTCAAAGTGGGTTCACTCTGATTTCCAGGGCATCCTGACTGTTTGCAATTCTAAGACTCGTCATATCAGGGAAGTTTGATTTCTTGTTTTTCAACCACTGACTTCTCCTCGTGACACTTTTTGTCTCCACTGTAAATACCAAAAACCACAGGACACAGCTTGCTGACAGTGGTGCCTGCATCATTAGACGACTTGAGAAGCAGAAACAAATCCTCCCATTCCATAAATATTGATTGTGTGCCCACTACGTACTAGGCACTATGCCAGGCACCGAGGTACACCAGTGAGTTCATTTTAGATGTGGTTCCTGCCCTAACGGGGTTTACAGTCTGATGGGGGACACAGAAAAAAAGAAAAAGAAATAAATAAAGTACCTACAATTGTGAAAGTGCTATTAAGGATAAAGCATGGTGCTGAGAAAGCCTGAAAGGAGGTGAGTGAGGGTGGAGGGTACAGGGGAAAGAAACTCCTCTGTTAGCCGGGGGCCCTCTGAGAAGCAGTCACCAAGATGGAATTAGATTGCGACAGGTTTTGAGGGGGGAAAACACTTGTGAAGAACACAGGGAGGGAGCCAGAGAAGGGGGAAGAACCTTCAGACCATAATGCAGGTCTAACACCACTGAAGGAGAAGGGCAAGGAAAGGACTTGGGTAGCAAGTGTTTCAGGCTGCAGGGCAAGGTCAGGCTGATTTGGGGCGGGGGGGCAGTTCTTGAGCCAAAGTTGCTCGTGGAGGAGTCCTGGGTCTCACAGGAATGGGCCCAATGCACTAGTCCCCTGGCCGTGCTCGGGCCTGGCTGGGGGCAGCCTGGGGAAGCCAAGTCTCACTGGGAAAGCAGTGGTGAGCAGTAGCAGCTGGAATAGTCAGGCAGGCGGGCTCCCTGCAGCATCTCCCAGGGGTCACCGACACGGCCATCAGCCTACAGGATTGTTTGGGGAGCAGCCCTGCATGATTTCCAAGGGCCTTTCTTATGAGGGGAAAATGCTTTTTAAATTGGATAATGGGTATCTAGGGTTCATTATAATATCTTTTCTATTTTGCATATGTTATGAAAGTTTTATACTATGAAATTTAAAATTTTAGTTTAAAAGTATATGCCGGGGCTTCGCTGGTGGCGCAGTGGTTGAGAGCCCGCCTGCCAATGCAGGGGACACGGGTTCGTGCCCCGGTCCGGGAAGGTACGGACATGCCGCGGAGCGGCTGGGGCCGTGAGCCATGGCCGCTGGGCCTGTGTGTCCGGAGCCTGTGCTCCGCAACGGGAGAGGCCACAACAGTGAGAGGCCCGCGTACCGCAAAAAAAAAAGTATATGCCGCGATGAAGAGTGGCCCCCGCTTGCCGCAGCTAGAGAAAGCCCTCGCACAGAAATGAAGACCCAACACAAACAAAAATAAATAAATAAAAATAAATTTAAAAAAAGTACGGGAGTCCATGTATTAAAAAAAAAAAAGTATATGAAAGACTTTATTCCAAGGTATTAAGAAAGCATATCTCTGAGTATCCTTTTATGGGTGATTCTTATTTTTGTCTGTATTAATTAATTTTTCCCAATAAATATATATTGCTTTTACAATAATAGAAAAGTTATTTTAATTATAAAATTTTAAATAGGCATTTTCAAGTGATTTTTTTTAAGTGTAATGTACTTGGAACAGTAATAGTATTTATTAATAGCACACAATTTGAGATACCTTAGGTTTAAATCCAACAAAATCCATCTATACACGATGTTAATTCAAATAAAAATTATTTAATATCTTTTTTAATAGTTTTTTTTTTTTTTTTTTTTTTTTTTTTTAAATAAAGTAGATAATGTCTGGAGCATGTTATAAAAATAGAGGAGAGAAACTATCTACAGTAGGCTAATCCGTCAATATCCACTCGTGACCTTGGGAGTAACAGGAGGGAGGAGAAGAAAGTAGACCTGGAAGGCAGCAAGATAACATGAAGAGTGGAATCAGATGATATGACTTGAATTCTGGCTCCACAGAATTTAGCTGCATCTATGAATCTAGCTAAGTGATTTACCTTTTCAAAGACATGCCTTCCTAGTTGTGGCATGCGAACTCTTGGTTGTGGCATGCATGTGGGATCTAGTTCCCTCACCAGGGATCGAACCCCAGCCCCCTGCATTGGGAGCATGGAGTCTTATCCACTGCACCACCAGGGAAGTCCCTTTTTTAAAATCTTAACCAATGACATGTAGAATAAAGTCAGTGTGGTATATAGGTGAAGATCATAGTATTTAGAATCGGGCAGGCCTGGTTACATTCCAGCTGTTGTGACCTTTTAGATGTCTGACCTGAGCAAATTTCTTCACCTCTGCAAAGGGGCCAACATCTACCCCATAAGGCTGTTGTAAGACTTTTGCAAAGCAATCTATATAATACAATTATTACAGGGCCTAGAACATAATCTCTAAGTGGCTTGTCATACATGTTGTTTGATAAATATATTTGAAGTTTGAGTAGTTCCATAATCTACAACTTCCACATCACCTGGGTGAATATCAGGATCATTGTTAATACAATTTGTATCATGTCACCAATCAATGATCACCTACAAATATTTAATGATATTACATGGAGTCTAATAACCTAGACATATTGTACCTCAAAAAGATTGAGTATCAGTTAACATGCCAAGAAAATTATTTATAAATATCCTATGGCTTAGAAAAAGAGATGGCATAATTATTTTATGGTTGTTTCTCTCTCCCGTCAGTTTCAAGAACTTTTACGTTCTCTCCTGTACTTTTGCGAAAATACTCTTTCTTAAGCTATAAATAATTTTAAAACCTACACATTTGTGATTCGATGAATTAATTAGCAGAGTGAGACTGGGCTTTCCTCCATACCTGTTGTGAAGTCATTCAAACATCTAAAGCAAAAGTGTGTGTTTCACAACTGCTCCACTTCAGTTTCTTCATGAAGGAGATCTGGGTATAAAACGCACTGAGGGGGCTTCCCTGGTGGCGCAGTGGTTAAGAATCCACCTGCTGATGCAGGGGACATGGGTTCGAGCCCTGGTCCGGGAAAATCCCACATGCTGCGGAGCAACTAAGTCTGTGCGCCACAACTACTGAGCCTGCGCTCTAGAGCCCTCGGGCCACAATTGCTGAGCCCACGTGCCACAACTGCTGAAGCCTGGCTGCCTAGAGCCCATGCTCTGCAACAAGAGAAGCCACAACGATAAGCCTGCGCACCGCAACAAAGACCCAACACAGACAAAAAAAAACAAAAAAAATGCACTGAGGAAATTGACTTTGAGAAGGAATCCCAGGCCCCAAGCAGTGGTTGTGTTCTGTGATACATATGCACTGCCATTTTATCACAATCATCTTCCGTAATGTTTCCTCTCAGGGGTGTAGAAAGCCCCAGAACAGATGCCTCTGATTAAATGTAGAGTGGGGACTTCCCTGGTGATCCAGCGGTTAAAACTCTGAGCTTCCACTGCAGGGGCCGTGGGTTCAATCCCTAGCCGGCAAAAAGTATGTATAAATAGAGGAAGGAAGGAAGGGAGGGAGGGAGGGAGGGAGGGAGGGAGGGGGCGGAGGGCATCCCGGGAGGGAGGGAGGGAGGGAGGGAGGGAGGGAGGGAGGGAGGGAGGGAGGGAGGGAGGGAGGGAGGGAGGGAGGGAGGGAGGGAGGGAGACGAGTGAATCCCTGCCATGACCATGACTCAAGGTGACTGTCCCTCTCTCTAGGACACAGACTGCAAAGGTGCCTGTCATGCATCTTCTTTTGATTCACCTTTTTAATACACAGTACTTTCTTTTCCTGACCTTTGCTCTCGTTTAGATGCAAGAGTGACTTCAAACCACAGGGAACGTTCCTGCATAGAATTACCACATCATGGAGTCAGACATCCTGATTTAGGATCCTGGCAAGGCACCTGTTAATAGTCACGTGGCTTTGTCAAATTTCTTTAACTTGTCGGAGCTTTGGAGATTTGGCTACTTACTCTGTGTCAACGAAAAAAATTAATCAATAGTCCAACTAAGAAAGAAATAGAAAATTTTATTTGAGCCAACCTAAGAATTATAATCAGGGAGACAGTCTTTCAGAAAGCTCTGAGGACTCTTCCGCCCGTTACAGGTCAAAGCACAATTATATAAGTTTTTGAGACAAAGGGTTAGAATCAAATAACGTCTTATTGACAGTTTGCACAATCCAGATCTCACATATAAAGCACTGAGTGGTAGATCATGGGTCATCAGGGCCCCTTACAAGATTAAGAAGGAAGGTTATCTCCTAAGGAGGTCTGGTTAATGCAGATGCACAATATACACTAAAGGAGAGGGAGGAGGCCCACATGGGTCCCCAAAAAAGTTTAAATTTTTATTGTCTTCCCATAAAATATGAATTTTATTTCACATTCTGTAAAAAAGAAACAATAATGAAATCACCTAACACATGAGTTGTCGTGAAGATTAAATGAGAAAATACTTAGGACACCAGGGATGCGACTGTGAGGTGGGAATGGTCCACCCAGAGGGAAAGTATTCAATCACTGATATTGTTTAGAATTGTCTTGGGACACCACTGAAACTCAGTACCTGGCACTCAGTATGGACTCAATAGATGGCAGTCATTTAGAAGTTCAATTTAGGGAATTCCCTGGCAGTCCAGTGGTTAGGACTTGGCACTTTCACTGCTGGGTCCCAGGTTCAATCCCTGGTCGCAGAACTAAGATCCCTCAAGACATGTGGCGTGGCCAAAAAAGAAAAAAAATTTCAATTTAATTTTAGTTCATGTCATTGTTTTACCTTATTTTAATAACAGTTCTATTGAGATAGAGTTCACAAACCATAAAGTCCATTCTCTTAAAGTGTGCAATTTGGTGGTTTTTAATATATTCACAGTTATACATCAATCAACATTATCTTATTCCAGAACATTTGCATCACCCTCTAAAAAACCTCCTACCCATTAGCAGTCACTCTCCATTCTCTGGCAACCACTAATTTGCTTTCTGTCTCTATGGATTTGCTTATTCTGGACATTTCATACAAATGGAATCATACAACATATGGCCTTTTGCATCTGGCTTCTTTCACTTAGCATAATGCTTTCAAGGTTCATGTGTGTTGTAGCAGGTGTTAGTATGTCTTTCCTCTTGATGGCTGAATAATGTTCTGTTGATCCACCCAAGACCAATTTTCTTTCTCCATTCATCAGTTCATGGACATTTGGGTTGTTTCCACTTCTTAGCTATTATGAATAATGCTTATGAGCATTCATGTGCAAGTCTTTATGTGGACATATATTTTCAGTTCTCATGGGTGTATACATAGGAGTAGAATTCTGGGCCAAATAGTAACTCTACAGACAACTTTTTTTTTTTGGCATGTGGGATATTAGTTCTCCGACCAGGTATCAAACCTGCGCCCCTTGCATTGGAAGTGCAGAGTCTTAACACTGGACTGCCAGGGAAGCCCCTATGCTTAACTTTTTGAACTGCCATCATTTTATTTAATTATTCACCATGGTTTTCATCTTAGTCAACAATTCCTTGTTTCCACAACTACCTCACATCCAACGGTATCCTATCCATAGCCAGAGACCAGTGTTTCCTAAAATGGCTTTTAAGGAACACTAAGTCCCAAAAGATGTTCCATGAGAAATAGATCTCACGTTCAAAAAAGTGTAAGAAAATGACGTATGCCACATATTGTAGACTTATAATGCAAATTTACATTGTGAAATAAAATTCATATTTTATGCCAAGACAAGAAAAATTTAAACATAAAAAATTCTTGTCTGCCCTTTGGCCACCTCTCTCCCTTCTACTGTGCACTGTGTCTCTGCATTATGCATTGACCAAACCTCCCCATCAGCAGCAATACCTGCTCAACCATAAAGAGCAACATGCTCCCAGCATCACCAAGACAACTCCTTAAAAGATAACATTCCTCTTGAGCTTGTGAGGGGTCACATGACCCACCACGATGATGCTTAGATCTGGATTATGTAACCTGTCAATAATATGTGGTTTGATGTACAGCCCCCTGTCTCAAAAAACTTACATAACTGTGCTTTCACTTCTAACAGGTAGAACAGTTCTCAGAGCTTTCTGAGATGCTTTTCCTGGATTATAATCCTCAAATTTGGCTCGAATAAGATTTTCCATTTCTTTCTTATATTGGCAGATTAATTTTTCATCGACAATATATTAAATATTCTGTGAATATTCTGCATAGAGAATACTGTGGAGCTCAGTGTTTCCCAAACATATGTGATTATGGACCCCTTTTCACAGAACATCCATTAACAGAACTGATGTCCTAAGGAACCCATTTTGGGAAATGCTGTTAGAGATGTACACACCATAAGCTAAAACGTACAGGCATTTGTGACTAATCAGTGTTATTTCTCCAGCCAGTAAATGATTCACTCCCTTTAATGAATCTCAGTATTTGGGGGGAAGAGATAAATTTAATGGAAATGGTTACCAATTTGAACTCCTGGAGGTGGCAGTGCCTAAAGTCACAGATTTTTCAGATATATATGCCAATAAATACCTTTTCCTTTAAATATATGTTAGTTTCTTTTCTGTCTCTTGCATCTTAAAGAGTCCTACCAATACAAATGAGCTATTTCTGGCTTTCTCTGATAGACACTCAATCCCATCAACTGAAAATGTTACCAACAGGCTCTTTAAATAATCGTGCTGAATTTGCCAACCTTGGAACATTGAGAACCCCTGAATGAGATAGCATCAGGGACCACTTCCCTTTCCCCTCGTTAGCTGTTTTGCCGTAGAGATGGGTCATAACTACAACACACTGTGTTATCAGGGCCTATAATATATTGGTGAAATGCCCATCAGTAGGAGAATGATTAATCAAAGTACAGTAAATGCATACTATTTAATAAAACATGAATTTCCTTTAATGATCTACAATGACCTGACTAGCTGGATTAATCAGCTCTCACCAGTCAGTGTGATGCCCACAGCAAGAATGGGAGGAGATACTGAGCTATCACACGTAGGTGAACGTTTGTTCCTATTAGTTGAGCTCTATGCTTATCCCAAAAGTTAACTGTCTGTGTTTCCAAACCTATTTACATTTGTACTTGTTCTTATAATTGTTTGTGTAAATATCACATAACCCAGTGAAAATGTGAAAAATAAAAAGAGTTAGTGTGTATATGAAAACTAAGTTCGTTGCTTTGGAAAGACCTGATAAAAGCACATCAATTTTTATTTAGTTAAATATTCTCTCTTGGTAGAAACCAATTCTTGAGTTTTCCTAGTTTCATAAATTTTTTGTTTCTATCAGTATTGTGGGATATTTTGTAAGCCCCATAAACCCAAACCTCTCAGGCTGAGTGGAAACAAGTATACCATCCAAAATATGCACAAAAATGCCTAAATGCATTAGGCATTTGAAAAAAGCAACTTGCTATATATTTTCTTTAACACAGTTAACGTTAGCAGAAATGTTTAATTAATGTATCCCTTCATAGAATAAAGAAAATACGATAATCGTCATTATGTGATAAAAAGTACATCTTACCTGAAAAATACTTTTCAGAAAACTCACTGTAGTGAAATCAACATTGAATTTATGATGGCAGACTTTTCCCTATCTATGCTGTTTTGTCTTTAACTTTATGTGCGTTTTTCTTGTTTTGTTTTTGTTTTGTTTTTTGTTTTGGGTTTTTTTTTTTGGCCACGCCACACAGCTTGTGGGATCTTAGTTCCCCAAACAGGGATTGAACCCAGGCCCTTGGCAGTGAAAGCGCTGAGTCCTAACTGCTGGACCACCAGGGCATTCCCTTAACTTTATGTTTTGACAAAATTTCATACTTATAGAAATGTTAACATTTTACACTTGCTCTGTAATCTTCCTCTCGCTAGAGCATGCTCTCTCTTTATATGTATAATTATTGTCATTTTTATCAACGATTTAGGAAGCAACTTTCAGACATGATACTCCACCCTTAAATACTTCAGTGTGTCTTCCCTACAAACAAAGGCATTCTATCACATAGGTACACTATGATTGTCAAAATCAGGAAATTAATATTGATAATAATTAATACTGATACTATCATCTAAGACCTTACTCAGATTTCACCAATTTCCCACTAATGTCTACAGCAAAACGAAAAAAATTTTTCCTGGTCCAGAATCCTATCCTGGAACTGGTCTCCTTGAATCTGGAACTCTGCCTCTGTCTTTGTCTTTCACGATCTGGGCATTTCTCAAAAAGCCCAGGCCCTTGGGACTTCCCTGGCAGTCCAGTGTTTAAGACACCACACTTCCACTGCAGGGGCATGGGTTCCATCCCTGGCTGGGGAACTAAGATCCAGTATGCCGTGCTGTGAGGCCAAAAAACAGGAAAAAAAAAAATGTTTTTTAAATAACATAGGGGTGGAGTCAAGATGGCAGTGTGGGAAGACACCAAGTTAGCATCTCCCCACAACTAGGGCACCTGCCAGCCGCTGGTGGGGGACCCTGATGCCCAAGGAGAAAGGAGGAACCCCCAAGTGAACCGGTAGGACGTGGGGGGACAGAGGGGGAAGGAGACGTGGAGGCCAGACAGGATCGGTGCCCCTGAGACGGGGGAGATCAGGAGACGTAGGAAGGAGGGGCCCTCCAGGAGGAGGAGAGAGGAGCGGAGGGTGATCGACCAGCCCACTTGGTGCACTTGGCCCAGGGAGCCTGCTGAGCCCCCAGGCCGATCCCCTGCCCTCCAAGGCCCCCCTGCCTCCGCCGACCACATTTGTCCTGGGGGCACAGGAAGGAGGCCGAGGGGAGATCAGGAGAGGCAGGCAGGAAGGTCCCTCCAGGAGGTGAGGGAAAGTAGCAGAGGGCGATCGCCTGGCCCACTCGAGCCGTGGAGCCTGCTCAGCTCTCAGGCGGGTCCCCTGCCCTCCAAAGCCCCCTCCAGGACTTGTAGGTCCTTGGGGGTCATAGGAGGGAGATCAGGGAGAAGCAGGCGGGAGGGGTCCTCTGGGAGGAGCAAGAGAGGAGCGGAGGGTGATTGCTCCACCCACTCAGGCCGGGGAG
>NW_006789814.1:1850486-1872011 GCF_000442215.2 Lipotes vexillifer
CCCCCCCCCTCAAGGCCGGGGAGCCGGCTGACCTCCCAGGCCGGTTCCCTGCCCTCCAAGGTCGGCACGCCCCCTGGCCGCATTGGTCCTGGGAGCATAAGAAGAAGGCAGAGGGGAGAACAGGAGAGGCAGGTGGGAGGGGCCCTCCGGGAGGAAAGGGAGAGGAGCAGAGGGTGTTTGCCCCGCCCACTCGAGCCCAGGAAGCCTGCTGGGCTCCCAGGTGAGGTCCTCCGCCCTCTGAGACCAGGGGTGGGGGGCTCGACTGGGCCCCTTCTGTTCCTGGAGCCTAAGTCCCACCCCCCACCCCCCCAGGGCCTTTTCCAGCCCTGTGGGTCCTGAGCATAGGCCCCGCCCACCACCCAAACCTCGCCCTTGCTTAGACCCCACACCCCACAGCCAAGGCCTTTTCCCCGTTTTTTTTGTTTGTTTTGTTTTCTCTTTTCCCTCCTCCTCTTTTTTACTATTGTGGTACTGTTGTACCTTCCAGTCATTGATTCATCTATATTTTTATTTTTATATTCTTTCTAACATATCTCTTAGTTTCCTAGTCTAATTTTATTTTTTACTTTGTTATTGTTTTTTTTTTTTTTTGCTACCCCACATGGCTTGTGGGATCTTGGTTCAGGAGTTGGGGATCAGGCCGAAGCTCCTGCAGTGGGAGCTGCATGTCAGAACCACTGAACTAACAGAGAGCCTCAGACCCCAGGAAATATTCACTGCAGTGAAGTATCACAGAGGTCCTCATCTCAGCACCAAGACCAGTCTCTGCCCAACAGCCTACAAACTCCAGTGTTGGAAGCCTCAGGCCAAACAAGTAAGACAGGAACACAATCCCACTCATTAAAAAAAAAAAAAAAAGAAATGAGATGGCAAAAATTATGTCACAGATAAAGGAGGAAGGTAAAAACATATAAGACCAAATAAATGAAGAGGAAATAGGCAATCTACCCAAAAAAGAATTCAGAGTAATGATAGCAAAGATGATCCAGAATCTCGGAAATAGAATGGAAGCATGGATTGAGAAAATACAAGAAATGTTTAACAAAGATCTAGAAGAACTAGAGAACAAACAAACAGAGATGAACAACACAATAACTGAAATGAAAAATACACTAGAAGGAATCATTAACAGAATAACTGAGGCAGAAGAATGAATGAGTGAGCTGGAAGACAAAATGGTGGAAATAACTGCCAAGGAGAAGAATAAAGAAAAAAGAATGAAAAGAATTGAAGACAATCTCAGAGACCTCTGGGACAACACTAAATGCACCAACATTTGAGTTATAGGGGTCCCAGAAGAAGAAGAGAAAAAGAAAGGGTCTGAGAAAATATCTGAAGAGATTATACTCAAAAACTTCCCTAACATGGGAAAGGAAATATTCACCCAAGTCCAGGAAGCAAAGAGACTCCCATACAGGATAAACCCTAGGAAAAACACACCAAGACACATATTAATCAAACTAACAAAAATTAAATTCAAAGAAAAAATATTAAAAGCAGCAAGGGAAAAAGAAAAAATAACATATAGAGGAATCCCCATAAGGTTATCAGCTGATTTTTCAGTGGACACTTTGCAGGCCAGAAGGGAGTGGCAGGATATACTTAAAGGGATGAAAGAGAAACACCTACAACCAAGATTACTCTACCCAGCAAGGATCTCATTGAGATCCGATGGAGAAATCAAAAGCTTTTCAGACAAGCAAAAGCTAAGAGAATTCAGCACCACCAAACCAGCTTTACAACAAATGCTAAAGAAATTTCTCTAGAGAGGAAACACAAGAGAAGAAAAAGACCCACAAAAACAAACTCAAAACAATTAAGAAAATGGTAATAGGAACATACATATCAATAATAATCTTGAATGTAAATGGGTTAAATGCCCCAACCAAAAGACACAGACTGGCTCAATGGTTACAAAACCAAGACCCAAATACATGC
This sequence comes from Lipotes vexillifer, assembly GCF_000442215.2. Classification (NCBI taxonomy): domain Eukaryota; kingdom Metazoa; phylum Chordata; class Mammalia; order Artiodactyla; family Lipotidae; genus Lipotes; species Lipotes vexillifer. The sequence continues at coordinate 1,852,425 of NW_006789814.1, forward strand.
TGTCTACAAGAGACCCACTTCAGACCTAGGGACACATACAGACTGAAGGTGAAGGGATGGAAAAAGATATTCCATGCAGATGGAAATCAAAAGAAAGCTGAAGTAGCAATACTCATATCCGATAAAATAGACGTTAAAATAAAGACTATTACAAGAGACACTACATAATGATCAAAGGATCAATCCAAGAAGAAGATATAACAATTATAAATGTTTATGCACCCAGCATAGGAGCACCTCAATACATAAGGCAAATGCTAACAACCATGAAAGGAGAAATCGACAGTAACACAATAATAGGGGAATTAACACGCCACTTACACCAATGTACAGATCATCCAAACAGAGAATAAATAAGGAAACACAAGCTTTAAATGACACAATAGACTAGATAGATTTAATTGGTATTTATAGAACATTCCACCCAAAAGTGGCAGAATACAGTTTCTTCTCAAGTGTACATGGAACATTCTCCAGGATAGATCACATCTTGGGTCACAAAGCAAGCCTTGGAAAATTTAAGAAAATTGAAATTGTATCAAGCATTTTTTCTGACCACACGCTATGAGATTGGAAATCAATTACAGGAAAAAAACTGTAAAAAACACAAATACACGGAGGCTAAACAGTGCACTACTAAATAACCAAGAGATCACTGAACAAATCAAAGAAGAAATTAAAAAATACATAGAAACAAATGACAACAAATACACAATGACCCAAAACCTATGGGATGCAGCAAAAGCAGTTCTGAGAGGGAAGTTTACAGCAATTCAATCTCACCTCAAGAAACAAGAAAAATCTCAAATAAACAACCTAACCCTACACTTAAACCAACTACAGAAAAAAGAAAAAAGAAAACCCAAAGTCAGTAGAAGGAAAGAAATCATAAAAATCAGAGCAGAAATAAATGAAATAGAAATGAAGAAAACAAAAGCAAAGATCAATAAAACTAAAAGCTGGGGGCTTCCCTGGTGGCGCTGTGGTTGAGAGTCCGCCTGCCGATGCAGGGGACACGGGTTCGTGCCCTGGTCTGGGAAGATCCCACATGCCGCGGAGCGGCTGGGCCCGTGAGCCATGGCCGCTGAGCCTGCGCGTCCGGACCCTGTGCTCTGCACCGGGAGAGGCTGCAACAGTGAGAGGCCCGCGTACTGCAAAAAACAAACAAACAAACAAAAAAAAAATAAATAAAAAAAAAAATAAAAGCTGGTTCTTTGAGAAGATAAACAAAACTGATAAACCCTTAGCAAGACTCATCAAGAAAAAAAGGGAGAGAATGCAAATCAATAAAATTAGAAATGAAAAAGAGAAATCATAACTGACACTGCAGAGATACAAAGGATTATAAGAGACTACTATGAACAACTATATGCCAATAAAATAGACAACCACAAAGAAATGGACAAATTCTTGGAAAGGTACATTTTCCAAGACTGAACCAGGAAGAATTAGAAAAAATAAACAGACCTATCACAACTAATGAAATTTAAATCATAATTAAAAATCTTCCAACAAACAAAAGTCCAGGACCAGATGGCTTCACAGGTTAATTCTATCAAACATTTAGCGAAGAGCTAACACCAATCCTTCTCAAACTCTTCCAAAAAATTGTAGAGGGAGAAACACTCCCCAATTCATTCTACAAAGCCACCACCACACTGATACCAAAACCAGAAGAAGATATCACACAAAAAAAGAAAATTATAGACCAATATAACTGATGAACATAGATGCAAAAATCCTGAGCAAAATACTAGCGAACAGAATCCAACAACACATTAAAAGGATCATACACCATGATCAAGTGGAATTTATCCCAGGTATGTAACGGTTCTTCAATACATGCAAATCAATCAATGTGATACACCAAATTAACAAATTAAGGAGTAAAAACCATATGATCATCTCAATAGATGCAGAAAAAGCTTTTGACAAAATTCAACACCAATTTATGATAAAAACTCTCCAGAAAATGGGCATGGAGGGAACCTACCTCAACATAATAAAGGCCATATATGACAAACCCACAGCAAGCATCATACTCAATGGTGAAAAACTGAAAGCATTTCCACTAAGATCAGGAATAAGACAAGGATATCCACTCTCGCCACTCTTATTCAACATAGTTTTGGAAGTCCTAGCCATGGCAATCAGAGAAGAAAAAGAAATAAAAGGAATACAAGTTGGAAAAGAAGAAGTAAAACTGTCACTGTTTGTGGACGGCATGATACTATACATAGAAAATCCTAAATATGCCACCAGAAAACTACTAGAACTAATCAATGAATTTGGTAAGGTTTCAGGATACAAAATTAATGCACAGAAATCTCTGGCATTCCTATACACCAACAATGGAAAATCAGAAAGAGAAATTAAGGGAACAATCTCATTTACCATCACAATAAAAAGAATTAAAAACCTAGGAATAAACCTGCCTAAGGAGGTGAAAGACTTGACTCAGAAAACTATAAAACACTGATGAAAGAAATCAAAGATGACATAAACAGATGGAGAAATATACCATGTTCTTAGATTGGAAGAATCAATATTGTGAAAGTGACTATATTACCCAAAGCAGTCTACAGGTTCAATGCAATCCCTAAAACTACCAATGGCATTCTTCACAGAATTAGAACAAAAAATTTTACAATCCATATAGAAACATAAAAGACCCCAAATAGCCAAAGCAATCTTGGGAAAGAAAAACAGCATTGGAGGAATCAGGCTCCCAATGTCAAACTATACCACAATGCTACAGTAATCAAGACAGTATGGTACTGGCACAAAAACAGAAATATAGATCAATGGTACATGATAGAGTGCCCAGAGATAAACCCACGCACATATGGGCACCTAATTTACGACAAAGGAGGCAAGAACATACAATGGAGAAAGGACAGCCTCTTCAATAAGTGGTGCTGGGAAAACTGGACAGCTACATGTAAAAGAATGAAATTAGAACACCACCTAACACCATATACAAAAATAAACTCAAAATGGATTAAAGACCTAAATGTAAGATCAGACACTATAAAACTCTTAGAGGAAAACATAGGAAAAACACTCTTTGACATAAACCACAGCAAGATCTTTTTTGACCCACCTCCTAGAGTTTCTCCTAGTGAAATAAAAACAAACAAATGGGACTTAATTAAACAAATGCTTTTGCACAGCAAGGAAACCATAAACAAGACAAAAAGGCAACCCTCAGAATGGGAGAAAATATTTGCAAATGAAACAACAGACAAAGGATTAATCTCCAAAATATACAAACAGCTCATGGAGCTCAACATCAAAAAAACAAACAATCCAATTAAAAACTGGGCAGAAGACCTAAATAGACATTTTACCAAGGAAGACATAGAGATGGCCAAGAGGCACATGAAAAGGTGCTCAACATCACTAATCATTAGAGAAATGCAAATCAAAACTACCATGAGGTATCACCTCACACCGGTCAGAATGGCTATTATGAAAAAAATCTAGAAACAATAAATGCTGGAAAGGGTGTGGTGAAAAGGGAACCCTCCTGCACTGTTGGTGGGAATGTAAATTGATACAATCACTATGGAAAACAGTATGGAGGATCCTTAAAAAAACTAAACATAGGGCTTCCCTGGTGGCGCAGTGGTTGAGAGTCCGCCTGCTGATGCAGGGGACGCAGGTTCGTGCCCTGGTCCGGGAAGATCCCACATGCTGCAGAGCGGCTGGGCCCGTGAGCCATGGCCGCTGAGCCTGCACGTCCGGAGCCTGTGCCCCGTAATAGGAGAGGCCACAGCAGTGAGAGGCCCGTGTACCGCAAAAAACAACAAACAAAAAACAAAAAAACTAAACATAGAACTACCATATGACCCAGCAATCCCACTACTGGGCATATACCCTGAGAAAACCATAATTCAAATAGAGACATGTACCACAATGTTCATTGCAGCACTATTCACAATAGCCAGGACATGGAACCCACCTAAATGTCCATCGACAGATGAATGGATAAAGAAGATGTGGCACATATATATAATGGAATATTACTCAGCCATAAAAAGAAATGAAATTGAGTTATTTGTAGTGAGGTGGATGGACCTAGAGTCTGTCATACGGAATGAAGTAAGTCAGAAAGAGAAAAATAAGTACCGTATGCTAACACATATATGTGGAATCTAAGAAAAAAAAAGGTTCTGAAGAACCTGGGGGCTGGACAGGAATAAAGATGCAGACGTAGAGAATGGACTTGAGAACACGGGGAGGGGGAAGGGTAAGCTGGGACAAACTGAGAGAGTAACACTGACATATATACCCTATCAAATGTAAAATAGATAGCTACTGGGAAGCAGCCACATAGCACAGGGAGATCAGCTTGGTGCTTTGTAACCACTTAGAGGGGTGGGTAGGGAGGGTGGGAGGGAGATGCAAGAGGGAGCGGACATAGGGATATATGTATACGTACAGCTGATTCACTTTGCTATACAGCAGAAACTAACACAACAATGTAAAGCAATTATCCTCCAAGAAAGATGTTAAAAAAAAAAAAACGAAATTGAGTTATATGCAGTGAAGTGGATGGACCTAGAGTCTGTCATACAGAGTGAAGTAAGTCAGAAAGAGAAAAAAATATACCGTATTCTAACACATATGTATGGAATCTAAAAACACAAAAACAAAAATGGTACCTGATGAACCTAGTTGTAGGGCAGGAATAAAGATGTAGACATAGAGAATGGACTTGAGGACACGGGGTGGGAGGGGGAAGCTGGAGCGAAGTGAGAGTAACATCGACATATATACACCTCCAAATGTAAAATAATTAGCCAGTGGGAAGCAGCAGGATAGTACAGGGAGACCAGCTCGGTGCTTTGTGACCACCTAGAGGGGTGGGATAGGGAGGATAGGAGGGAGGCTCAAGAGGGTGGGAATATGGGGACATGTATATGCATATGGCTGATTCACTTTGGCATACAACAGAAACTAACACAGTATTGTGAAGCAATTATACTCCAATAAAGATCTATTAAAAAAAATAACATAAAATTTCTTCCTGGGAATTCTCTGGTGGTCCAGTGGTTAGGACTCCATGCTCTCACTGCCAAGGGCCCGGGTTCAATCCCTGATGGGGAACTTAGATCCCACAAGCTGCGTGGCCTATAAATAAATAAATAAATAATCAAAGAGCACAGGCCCATTATTTTTTAGAATGTCCCTTGCTTGGAGTTCGTCCGATGTTTTTTCCCTTGATTAGATTCAGGTTAAGCACGTATGGTCAGAATACCACACATCTGATATTGGTCCTTCTCAGTGCATTATATCAAAGGCACAGGATGTATATTTGGTACATTGTTGGTGATGTTAATTTGGATTACTGGTTAAGATGGTCTCAGCCAGGTTTCTCCACTGTAAAGTTATTACTTTTTAACCTTCCCGATTTATAAATATCTTGCTCGGATTTACTTTGAAACTATGCAAATATCCAGTTTCTCGTCAATCTTTCACCTACTAATTTTAGCACCCACTGAAGATTTTTACCTGAAACACTCATCACTGTGGTGGCTGCCAGATGGTGACTTTCTAATTCCATCGTTCCTTGCACATGTATAAGTTGGCATTGTTCTGTAAGGAAGAGCTTTCCCTGCTTACCCAGTTATTCATGCATTTGTTAATATCACTATGGACAAATGGTGAACCAAGGCTCCAGGCACCTTCCATCTGACTCCACCACCTCTAACATGTGGCCTCCAAAGACATCACAGAGAGGAAAGAAAGACTACACAGAAGAGTACACAGGGGACATTAGGGCTAGGTCTGCAAGTGACCTGTCACATTGTGATGGTAAATTTTATGTGTCAGCTTGACTGGACCACCAGGTGCCCAGATATTGGCCAAACATTTTTCTGAATGTGTCTGTGAGGGTGTTTCTGAATGAGATGAGCATTTGAGTTGGTAGACTGGGTAAAGCAGATTGCCCTCCCCAATGTGGGTTGGCCTCATCCAAGCCACTGAAGACCTGGAAGGGAGAATTTGCTCTCTGTGCCTGTCTTTTTTTTTTTTTAATTTTTATTGGAGTATAGTTACTTTACAATGTTGTGTTAATTTCTACTGTAGAGCAAAGTGAATCAGCTATACGTATACATACATCCCCTCTTTTTTGTATTTCCTTCCCATTTAGGTCACCACAGAGCACTGAGTAGAGTTCCCTGTGCTATAAAGTAGGTTCTTATTAGTTATCTATTTTATACATAGTATCAATAATGTATATATGTCAATCCCCATCTCCCAATTCATCCCACCCGCCCTGTGCCTGACTGTCTTGGAGCTGGGATATCAGTCTTCAGACCTGGACTAGAACTAAACCATTGGCCTTCCTGGGTGTCCAGCTGGCTGACAACAGATCTTGGGATTTCTCAGCCTCCATAATCGCCTGATCAATTCCTTACAATAAATCTCTCTATATATATCCTATTGGTCTGTTCCTCTGGAGAACCCTAATACACACATCTACATATTTCACATATCTTTGGTCACTCCCTGGTACCTGGCCCCTAACCTAACTGCAAGGGAGCCTGGGACCCACAGTCTTCTTGTGAGGAGATGGAATTGGTGAGCTTTGAGCTACTCTTTGCCATAGTGTGTCTTTCTTATGATCCTAACTTTCAATTAAGTATTCAATGGAGACTGCCAATTGTTTCAGTTAACAGGGTTTCTATGATCTACTCAACCATTAAAATAAGAGGGAAATTTTTCACACCAATGGGGAAAAATTGTCAAAACACGAGGTTAAGGGAAAAAAGGAAGAATACAGAACAATTGTCTAATAAGATCCCACTTACAGAAAAAGCACACACCCTACCCGTGTATCCTTCCTCAGAAATCTACTGGAGGGGGTAATAAATAAACAAACCAAAAAAGAGGAAGATATGGGACCCAGGCAACAGGAAACCTAACTCAAGAGAAAGAGGAAGGAATCTCGGGGTGATGAGAAGAAAGTTCCCAGGATGATGTCTGTGCACTGGGCTTAGAGAGAAGACAGTCCCAAGTGGAGCAGGTCAAAAGGCTCCTGGAGAGTCACTCCAAGATGAGGCTATGGAAAACCTAATGCACATGGCGGTGGGGAGAGGCGGTGGGGACAGCTGGGAGAGAGAGCTTACAGCTTAATTAGTGGTAAGAATACAGAACATGACACACATGGGAAAACTTAACAATTACTAATGTCAAGAAAGTAAATTAAAAAATGGGCCCCCAAACTCCATGGTATTCAACATGGCTCAGCTGTGAAAGGCACATCCATATTTATAACAATGCAAATATTGACCTAACCAAGATTTTGGTACCACGATGACAGGAGGACAAAAGTAGCGGGGATGCTGGCGGTGGCATAAAACTGAAGTCTAAAGCCTGGTCTTCCATCCTGGGAAGTCAAAAGACAATGCCTGAAGGTGAAAAAATCTGAAGTAGAAGTCTAAGCACGTTATTGAGAATTAGAGAGGGTTCAGGAACAAGTTGAAAGTGTTTACCTTAGGGCAGTGTGAACAGCGTCTGTTTTTCTATGCATATGTATGTTTACAAATGTACAGAAAATATCTGGGAGGAGAGGCATGGAAGTGGTAACACTGAAGCCTGTTGAACTTGGAATGAGAGGAACTAGGGTCCCAAGTTGAGAGGGCGAGGGGAGAGTAAGAGGGTCAAGGAACACTCATTTTATCCGTATTATTTTCATCGTATACAAAGTGAAGGTATATTTGTGCAACCAAAGACCATTTTAGAAGATTTTACTTTTTAATAAAGTAAGACAGTGGAGAGAGTTCTCCTTTCCTACTGGGCGTGGCCCAGGTCATGGTTCAATTCTCATGGCCTGGTATGTTCCCAAGTGTCAGTAAAATCTCTAGTCTTCCTGTCAAACAGTCTCTACCTCCTCTCAGTGATTCTAGGAACCCAAGGACTCACAATGACTGCTGGGATGCGTCCAGAAATAGATATATCACAAGGCAGAAAGGTCATTTTACACACACACACACACACACACACACACACACACACACACGAGGATGCCCTCCCAAGCTGCTGTCCTTTGGCCAAAAGCCTCTCTGTCTCTCCTATTAACTTTTAAGAGAATTTCTAATTTTAATAAATAGTAGGGCTTCCCTGGTGGCACAGTGGTTGAGAGTCCGCCTGCCAATGCAGGGGACACGGGTTCGTGCCCTGGTCCGGGAGGATCCCACATGCCGCAGAGCGGCTGGGCCCGTGGGCCATGGCCGCTGAGCCTGTGCGTCCGGAGCCTGTGCTCCGCAGCGGGAGAGGCCACAGCAGTGAGAGGCCCGCGTACAGCAAAAAAATATATAAATAAATAAATAAATAAATAAATAAATAGTAAATAATAATACTATCAAGCCATGTTCATATTTCCATTTTCAATCATTTACTACCTTCCCTGCTGGCACTATTTTTAAAACTTGCCATATCAAACAAAACAGCTTCAGAAGAGCAGTGGACCACACCACAGTACTGTTCATTTCTACAGAAAGCCTGACTTTTTGAAAGAAAGCTTTTTTTAAAAGAGAGGTTCTCACCAATTTAGCCTTTCAAATCAATGAGACCTTCCTATCTTATTAAATAGCTGGTGCTTTAGTGAGATCTCTGGGTCGATAAGAAGGTAGTTGTAATATTTAAATTCATTTCACTTATGGGCCTTTTTTAGCAGTTAATGGATATTCCCTTCACCTTGTGCTTGACTCCCCAAATCTGCTGTTATAATGAAATTATGAATATATGAATAATTTGCACACATTAAATTTTGGAATTGCTCTGAAATGTGTTACCATGTATTTTAAACAATTTTTTTCTTTCGGAAATTTCCTGATTAAGAGGTTTTCAGAAATGGAGGTCACCAGTTCTGAGCCATGATTAAAATGAATTCCTTTATTTCTACATTTAAGATTACGTCTATGGTACAAATGATATAATTTCAATATAAATGTGAGCCTACATTAAGTTTTTCACTTACTGTATTTTCATTGTGTGTTTAATGATATGTAAACTCATGCTTTCAAAATAGATGTCTTTTCCAAACTTCAACAGGCCAAAAGGCTAGGCAAACTCTGCTTTTTAATCACTTTGTTGGGCAAGCCAACTTTGAATGCGTGATTTTTAGATAACTTAGAAAAAATTCTAAGTTATGCATGCTGCTAGTTTAAGGATCCAATCACTAAACAAGATGGAAAAAATGTTTTTCTCCATCTTAACAAAGGATTCATTTTATAAAGCCTTGGGTCTCTAGCCTCAATCCAACAGAAATGCTAACCATAATAGTGAAAGCCAGCATTCACAGGGCTCCTGTGATGCGCTGGGCATTGTGCTTTGTGCTTTGCATTGATTCTCAGCTAATCTTCACATCAACCTGGTGAGGTAGGTGCAATTATTACTCCCATTCCACAGATGAGGAGACTGAGGCTGAGGCTAAGTTTATGGCAAATGCCCAAGGTCCAATAGCTAGTATAGGACAATGGGGAAAGAATAAAGGGTTTAAAGTGGAAAAGTGAGAAGATCGGATTTCTGTTAAAAAGGGGAGGAAAAGTTAAGCAGTGCAGAGACCAGATGGAAGGCTCTTGCAAAAATTCAGAGGGAGATGACGACCAAAAGTGGGAGCGATGGACATGATACAGAGCAATGAACACAAGACAAGCTACAGTTGATGTTATGGCTGATTATGTGGGGGAATTGATTCATCCAGAAATATTTGGTGAGTTCTTTCTGTGTTAGACCCACAGCTGGGCACTAGGGATACAAGAGAGAATAAAGAAATAAAAGTCTTGTCAAGTGGAAGAAAAATCAAAAAAATAAACAAATAATAAATAAAAATTAAAAATAAACAAAAATAAACAAATAAGCAAAGTAATTAACCAACTGTATTTGTTTCCTAGGTAACAACTTCCACAGCTGGGTGGCTTAATCAACAGAAATTTCTTTTCTCACAGTTCTGGAAGCCAGAAGTCTGAAAACAAGGTGTTGACAGGGTTGGCCCTTCTGGAGACTCTGGAGAGAATCCTTCCTCACTCCTTCCACCTTCTGGGGGCTGCCAGCAACCCTTGGCATTCCTTGGGTCCAATCTCTGCCTCTGTTTTCAGAGGTATTCTTCCATGTGCAAATTTCCCTCTTCTTATAAGGCCCCTGGTCATTGGATTAGTGCCCACCCTGATCCAGTATGACCTCATCCTAACTTGATTACATCTGCAAAGAGCCTATATACAAATAAGGCCACATTCACAGGTACTGGGGGTTAGGACTTGGACATATCTTTTTAGAGCACATAATTTAACCCAGTGATAAATTATGGGGAGGAAATGAAAGGGATGCTATTACTTTAAAAGGAGGGAGACCTGCTTAGATAATCAGGGAAGGCTTCTCTGAGGGACTAACACTTAAGCAGAACCAAAAGATAAGAAGGGCTACTTATTGAAGAGACTGTCTTTTTGCTATTATATTGGGTTGGCTAAAAAGTTCACTCAGATTTTTCCATAACATCTTACAGAAAAACCCGAATGAACTTTTTGGCCAACCCAATATATTCTTGCCGCCTCCCTCATAGATTAATTGACCACAGGTGTGTGGGTTTATTTCTGGGCTCTCTATTCTGTTCCATTTATCTATGTGTCTGTTTTTGTGCCAGTACCATACTGTTTTGATTATAGGAAGCCCCCTACATACAAATTCCATTCCAAGAGCACATTTGTAAGTCCAATTTGTTAGTCAGTCCAACAAAGTTAGCCTAGGTACCCAACTAACACAATCGGCTATATAGTACTGTACTGTAATAGGTTTATACTACTTTTACATAAATAATACATAAAAAACAAACACACACAAAAAATGAAGAAAACATTTTTAATCTTACAGTACAGTACCTTGAAAAGTACAGTAGTACAGCTGGCATACGGGGGCTGGCATCATCGAGTGAACAGGCAAGAAGAGTTACTGACTGGAGGAGGGAGAGGAGGTGGGAGGTGGTAGAGCTGAAGGATGGTCAGCAACAGGAGGTGGAGGGCAAGCTGCAGTTTCACTCACGCCTGATGCTGATGGCACAGGTTCTGGTTCCCTGCTGGATTCAATTCTATCTATAAAGATACTGTACTATTGTACTCTATACAGTACTGTACAGTAAAGTACACAAAAGCACAACCATGTGACACAAAGCACACACATAACAACGTACACCAGACACATGAACTAACTTATGTGACTGGACGTGCGAACACACGTTCACATCTTTGTAAGTTTGCAACTTGAAGGTTCATACGTAGAGGACTTACTGTACTGTAGCTTTGTAGAATAGCCTGAAGTCGAGGAGCGTGATACCTCCAGCTTTGTTCTTTTTTCTCAAGATTGCTTTGGCATTTCCGGGTCTTTTGCGGTTCCATATAAATTTTCCAAAATATGGAAGCAACCTAAGTGTCCAGATAAATGGATGAAGAAGATGTGGTGTATATAATATATAATGGAATATTACTCAGCAAAAAGAATAAAATTCTGCCATTTGCAACAATATGTGTGGACCTAGAGACTATTATGCTTAGTAAAATGAGTCAAAGACAAGTACACTGTTATCACTTACATGCAGAATCTAAAAAATAAAACAAATATATATAACTAAACAGAAACAGACACAGATATATAGAACAAGCTAGTGGTTACCAATGGGGAGAGGGAAGTGGGGAGGGGCAGGTTAGGGGTAGGGGATTAAGAGGTACAAACTGCATGTATAAAATAGATAAACAACAAGGATATATTGTACAGCACAGGGAAATATAGCCGTTGTTTTGTAATAACTTTAAATGGAGTATAATCTATAAAAATATTGAATCACTATATGGTATACCTGAAACTAATATAACATTATAAATCAGCTATACTTCAAGTTTTAAATAGTAAATAAATAAATAGGAAGGGCCAGACTCATAGCAGCCCAGGCAGAGGAAGCTGCAAGTGCAAATGCCCTGGGGCTGGATAAACTGTGCTAACAGGTGGGAATTAAAAGGAAGCCAGCATGTCTGCAACAAAGTCCTGGTGGGCAGGCAGGGACCAGTTCCAGGCAGGGTCTTAGAGGCCAAGGGAAGGAGTTTGGATTTTTCTTACATGCAATGGGAAGACAGCCGTTGAAGGATTTTAAGCAGAAGACTGACAAGAGCTCATTCTGCCTGTGTTGTGAGAACAGACTGCAGTGGGGAAAAAGGGGGAAGCTGCAGACAGTTATGAGGGGACTGTTGCCCCTGACCCTGAGCAAGAGCCTCCAGGGTGGTGTAAGATAGACATGCAGAAGAGTCAAAAGATGTGAGGTGTGTTTTTGAGGAAACACCAGTAGGATTTCCTGAAAGTTTTGAAACAATGTAGAGAGAGAATGGAGAAGTCAGTGGTGAGTGATTGGCTACAGGGGAGGTGGTGAAGGTTAAAGGCGTGAGTTTGTCATTTGAGAGCCCGGATGAAGGGTGATATCAAACTCACCAAAGGACCTGGGGTTGGGGAAGGAGGGCTTCAGTGCAGAATGATGACTGAGCCCTGACACACGTGGAAGCTCCCATTTGGAAATCTGCCCATCAGGTGCCTCTATTTAATGGGTCTGAGTGGGAACAATGAAATCCATTATCCAGCACTTAACACTCAGGAGGGCAAATTTCTTTCTACCACATTGACATTCCATAGTTCCCCTGGTGGCACAGAGGTCCTGGTGGCAGAGAAGACCACAGCCCCAGTACCCCCACTTGGGCAAAGTACTCGACTCTGCGTGGATGTACAGGGCTGTCCATTTGGTGGGATGGAGAACATTCCAAAGCCACCAGTGCTGCCCACCACTGAACTAGGAAATCCCCTTCTCATTTCTAGATCCAATAGGGAAGAACAAATCTGACTCCATATTGGATCTATTTCTTTTACTTTAACCTTTGTATTCTATTGCTTTTGCTACAAGTTGATCTCGAAAGGGATGTTGCCTATAAGCTTAAATCATACATAATGGCCCATCTCTGGGAACCCTGCCTCCCACATAAAGAGCGTTAAGCTAAAGTACCTTTATTTAGCTCATAAGAAACCTCCTGACCAGGCCCACCTGTGAATGGCTGCAGGAAAAGAAATTAGCACATCCCCTCTGGAGTCTGACTGGAACCAGGACTTTACCCTCTCCCCTTTTAGTATAAAAGAAACCTGAATTCTAACTCAGGGAAGATGGTTCTTTGGGACACTAGTCCACCATCTTCTCAGTTTGCTGGTTTTCTGAATAAAGTTGCTATTCCTTGCCCCAACAATTCATCTCTCTATTTTATTGGCCTGTCGTGTGGCAAACAGTACGAGCTTGGACTCGGTAACATACATAGCAGCCCAAAGAGGCCAGAAGCTGTTACTGACAAACAGACTTTCCCTGTAGAAGGCCCCATCGTCTGGAATCTACTTTATACCTGGAAAAGTGTGATTAACCAGTATTCATGCCAACCCCAATGTGATCTTACTTCCCTTGGATTTCCCAGCTTGGGCCTCAGAAGGGGATTTGATTGGGCAGCCTTTCTGCTATGACCTCTACCTGATATATTTGTTCTTAAAAATGAATCAAAAGGTAAGAACGATGGCCTTAGGGTCAAAACTCCAGCTCGAGGACCTGGATTCAAAATCTCAGTACTGGGACTTGCTCAAGTTATGTAACTTTCATTGAGTCCCTTAGTCTATCTGAGAGCCTCCTATTCGTCTTGGGTAAAATAAGAATAATGAAATCCCCATCTGCAGGGCGCTGGAGGGTTCAGTGAGCTAGGTGGGTAAGGCCCCAGCACCATGGAGGCCAGCACAGGGTCAAGTCATTTGTGTGGAGAGAGCCAGGCTGCCAGCAGCCACTCTAGATATTGCTGCACCCCTATGGGTTCTCTGCTTCCCAAATCCCAAGGGCATCTTGGCAATAATTGGTGCTGCATAAATGAGGAAGCAGGGCCTGGCTGGCAGTGCCCACCCTGACCCCCTCAGTGCCCCGTACCCCCAGGGTGAAGCCAACTAAGGATGGAAACTGGGAGCCTGTCAGGAGCAAGGGGAGTTCTCAGAATATGGCCTGGAGGGTCCTGGGAGAGTCCTGGGTAGGCCATAGGCAACACTCTTGAGTCGCAGGGGCTCAGCGTGAAAGACAGAGCCCCCCACCAGCCAGATGTCAGTGCGCATCAAGGTAAGTTCGCATGGAGAAAGTGCCCATCCACCTGGGTATTGTTCAAGGAAGCAACATCCAAATGGGAAAGGGCAGAGGAAAGATTCCTGTGTGATTCATGGACCAAGGGCAATTTCCTGCCTGCCTCTTGGGATGAATAGAAAATAAGTGAAAACTTATGGTTGAAGCAAAGCCTTTGGGTCTGTGGAGATTCTGCAGTGGACCAAAGAGGCCTGGGGCTGGCTGAGTCATCCATGTGGGTGAACGTTTTGTCCTGTCTGCAAAACAAGAGCAGAGCTCCAGAGAAGGGGCACACGAATGTGATTAAACGTTTGCCCCCCAGCAGCCTCCCAGAGGAAGGCTTCTAAACAGCATCGTTGGGTAACTTTCCATTGCCACTATCTAGAAGAACTAGGGGGAGAGACGGTGAATCTCTCATCCAAAGACAGCATCTCTCTACATCCTTAAATCTTTATAGATGAAATTATTTGCTTCAAAGTAATACAGAGCAAGTGGAAGGGGGTGGAAGGATAGATTAGACTAGTCAGTCTGAGCAGATGCAAGATTGGGATATGGGGGGCATTTCTTTAAATTACTAAATGTTTCTTTTTAAATAATAAAAAGGTTTTTTAAATATAATATTCAATACCCAACATGTATGAAAAGGCTTTTTAAAGTCAATATCCTTTAAACAAGAAATTCCACTTTTAGGAATTTAGCATAAAGAGATGCAGTGCAGATTAGTGGAAAGAGCTGTGTAGTTTATAACAGCAAAAAATTGAAAACAACCAAGATGTCTAGCAACAAGAAACTGTTTAAAGAATACTTATGGAATACTAGGCAGCTGTTTAAAGAATAAGATGATGAGAAACAAATAAAAATTAAGAAAACATATTTGTATTTTAAGTTACAAAGGGATAATTTCCCTAACACGTGAAAAAGCTCCTGCAGATCAACAATTCACAAAAAAAAAAAAAAAAAAAAAAAAAAAAAAAAAAAAAAAAAAAAAAAAAAAAAAAAAAAAAAAAAAAAAAAGGCAAAGACTATGAAAAAGAAATGTGTGTGTTATGTGTATTTGTACAGATAAGCAAAGATCACAATTTGGTAACACATCTTATTGGGAATGAGAATTAGTACAAACTCTGTGGAGAAAATTTAGCAGTATCCACAGATATTGCAATATCTGTGTCTATAGCAATACTTATTGCTAAATTTACCCAGCAATACCACTTCTAGCAATTTATTCAATTTGCATAAAACAAAGGATGAACAAGCTTTTTCATTACAGCACTGTTTGTGATAGGAAGACTGGAAACAACCTAAATGTCCAACAATAAGAGACTGGTTAAATAAATTGGGATGAAATTAATTCAGCAGAAGCATGAACAGTGACCAGAAGTGACCATGAGAACGTGAGTACCCTGGCCCATTCACAATCCTAAACTGACCCTGAGAATTCATAGGGAATGGATTTGGGCTCAAGCCAGTCTTTTCTAGACTCCAAGGGGCAGAGTGATTCCAGATAGCACTTGGGGACATGTAAACCCTGAAGTCGACTTTTATGTTCTAACATGGAAAGATGGCCGTGAGACACTATTAAGTTGGGGGAAAGGTTACAGAATAATATTAATTCATGCTCTCATTTCTATCTAAAATTTAAATATCATGTATCGTGTTAGTATATGCATAGGAAAAAATCAGAAGAGAAGAGTATACACCAATCCATTAAAGCAGCTATTAAGTGGCTACTATGTGCTAGGTGCCGAGAACATACAGATAAATAAGGAATTAGAATGTCAATTCCATGAAGGAAGAGGAATTTGCTGTTTTGTTTCTATTTTAGCTCCAGTGTCTGGCACATAATATATACTCAATTAATATGTATGGCATGGAAGGAAGGAAGGGAGGGAGGAAGGAAGGAAGAAAGGAATGGAGGAAGGAAGGGAGGGAGGGAGGGAG
The DNA here is from genome assembly GCF_000442215.2 of Lipotes vexillifer. Classification (NCBI taxonomy): domain Eukaryota; kingdom Metazoa; phylum Chordata; class Mammalia; order Artiodactyla; family Lipotidae; genus Lipotes; species Lipotes vexillifer. The sequence continues at coordinate 1,868,536 of NW_006789814.1, forward strand.
GGAGGGAGGGAGGAAGGAAGGAAAGGAAGGGAGGGAGGGAGAGTCCCAGCCCACTCATTGCCCACAGTTGCTCACAGCCTAGTGTAGATACAGGTGTGAGCAGATGAGGCAGGGCAGCGCAAAGAACTCTGGAAGAAAAGGACTCTGAGCTAGTAGGATCTTTGCATAAACTGTCTCTCATCCTTGTGTCATCACCTCCCTTTCAACAGAAGAGAAGTCAGTTGCAAAAGTCATGGCCATGGAGCTCATTTTCAAACTCAAAGCTTATCCAGCTGCTGGGCACCCTCTTCTTTAAGAACACCGCTTGGCTCTGTAAATGAGAACCGGATTATCCAGCCTGACTTGGGGCCAGGAGTGCTGGTAATGAATGCCTCCAAACTGGATCTTAGAGAGGCAGAAACTCTTGGAACAGAACAATGCATTTTGACAATTTCTGGGAGGCTGGCTTCAGTCAACTCGAAGGTGACACCCAATGTCGCTATGGGGAACTACAAAGAAATCCTAAACGATGGTTCCAGAAGAGGGAGCCTTACTGGATGCTTGCCTTCGTTTTTCAGTTAACTCCATGAGGTTCTCAGGGAGGCCGTGCTAAACAGGGAGAGCTTGCCAGGGCTGTGTGAAAAGACCCTCCGACTCAAAAACCCACTCAAAGTGAAATGAACACATCCTTGGTGGAGGGGGCAAGGGTGCTATGGCTTCTCTCTGCCTGAATAAGCGGGTGATGATTTCATTACTGGGTTCTTCTCTGATCCCTTTCTTATATCATTTGCTTAATTACAGTTGCATTTGAATAGCAGAAGCCTAAAAACTCTCCTGAGACACATTTGCGGAGGGCCCTGCAGTCATCCAGATGCAGGTAGGAATCTCTACTCTGTCTCTTAACATCTGGGTAGCCCGGGACACACTCCTTCATTTCCCTGAGCTTCAGTTTTCTCACTCGTAAAATGGAGATGATGATACCTATTTTGCAAGATTGCTGTGTAGATTAAATGAGATTCTTATGTGCACATAAAATAGAAAAGGCTTGGTAAGTGTTGATGTTGTTACTATTATGAGTAACACTTACTGAGTCTTTACTAAGCCTTACTAAGCCTTTGACATGTGCTGCCTTTTAAAATCCTTACAACAACCCTATGAAGTCGCTAATATTTCTATCCTCATTGTGTAGTTGGGGAAAACTGAGGTCTGTAGGGAATGGTCATGGTCGTGTACTAATATACAGCCAAGTTAGGATTCAAATCCAGGCTATCAACCTGAGAGTTCCCATAGTGAATCACTATTCTATAGTGGCTCCTGTATGAAATTGTTTAGGATGCCATTCAAGATTAAATGTACCCAGGGACTTCCCTGGTGGTCCAGTGGTTAAGACTCCACACTTCCACTGGTTCCATCCCTAGTCGGGAACTAAGATCCCTCATGCTGTGCAGGCCAAAAAAAAAGAGGCAAAGAATCTGAATAGACATTTCTCCAAGGAAGATAAAATAGCCAGTAAATAGTCAGTAAGCATGTGAAAAGATGGCCAACTGCCCAACATCATTAGCCATCGGGGAACTGCAAATCAAAACAATGATATACCACTGCAGATCCACTAAGATGACCATAAAAACAGTCAGACAACACGGACAACAACAAACATGGAAAATAACAAGTGTCCGTGAGGATTTGGAAAAATTTGAACCCCCATACCTTGCTGATGGGAATGTCAAATGGTACAGCCAGCTTGGAAGACAAGCTGGCAGTTACTCAAAAGGTTAAACAGTTACTCTATGACCCAGCGCTTTCAGGTGTATACTCGAGAGAATTGACAAAGAGTTACATATGACCCAGTATACCAGGTGTATGCTCAAGAGAATTGAAAACATATGTCCACACAAAAACTTGTACATGAATATACTACCCTTACTCTCTGTTCATAGCCAAAAAGTGAAATAATCCAAATGTCCATCCATTGATGAATGGATAAACAAAATAGTATATGTATACATGAATATAGTATATATGTATATCAACACAATGGAATATTATTCAGCCATAAAAAGGAATGAAATACTGATACATACTATAACATGGATGGACTATGAAAACATTATGTTCAGTGAAAGAAGTCAGTCACAAAGGACCACACATTTTATGATTCCATTTATACAAAATGTCCAGAACAGGCAAACTCATAGAGACAAAGTAGATTAGCGGTTGCCAGGGACTGAGGAGCAGATGTTGGGTGGAAATGGGGATGGGGAGTGACTGATAATTATTAAGAAGATAAAGAAAATGTTCTAAAATTGGTTGTAGTGATGGTTGCCCAACTCTGAATACACAAAAAAATTGAATTGTTCACTTTAAATGTGTGAATTGTATGGTACGTGAATAAATCTCTTTTTAAAAAAAGTTTCAATGTATACGTAAATTTTAAGACCTTTGTATTTGTCACATAGCTCACACACATCAAGTAATCCTTACTGAGACACGTCACAATTTTTACTCTGGGAAAGCAGAGTTCATGGGTCAGGTCCCAGGACAGACACCAGTTGAAAAACTAAGAACTCACCAGCGAATGACCCAACTCATTCTAGTCACATGCCAGACCCAGAGTCAGTTACCTGAGGGCTGGGGGGCTGGGCAAAGCCTATTTGGACACGTAGTGGTACGTCTCCCTTCTAGATACCTCAATTAAATTGCTTACAGACTGTCTTTATTGCTGTTCAGTGGTGCTTTACTCTCTTAATGAAAGATGGGCATGGTTCATGCTTTCCAGCAACTGTATCACAGCAGATGATCTAGCAGCTGATTTCTTATTCTTTGCACCATCCTGTCCTGTTTCTAACTGATACAATTTCTCCAGGACTCTGGAAAGCTGGAGGAGGGGGACATGCCTTCTCCCTTGCCCCTCACCCCTTTTCACCATCAACTTACCTGTCAGACCCTAAGCCAAAATTAAGGCTAACATTAAAATTAACCCTCCCTAGGGTCCAAATGAAATTTAGCAAATCATCAGTGTCTTAGTCTGTTTGGGCTGCTATAACAAAATACCACAGACTGGCTGCTTTATAAACAACAGAAATGTATTGCTCACAGTTCTGGAGGCTGGAAGTCCGAGATCATGGGACCAGCATGATCAGGTAAGGTGGTACAGAGTTCTCCCTGTGTCCCCACAAGACAAAAGGGGACAAAGGAGCTCCCTGGCGCCTGTTTTAAAAGGGCACTAATCCCATTCACAAGGGCTTGGCCCTCATGACTTAAGCACCTCCCAAACACCCCACTTCCTGATTACCATCTTATTTAGGGTTAGGATTTCAACATATGAATTTGGGAGAAAAACACTCAGACCATAAGAATCTATAAAAGTAGAAAGCAAAGATGTCTGCTGATCTAGTGAAGAGATTCCGCCTTGCCTGTCCAAAAGCTCCCACTTCCTGTGAGGAGAAGGCAGGAATGCTGTGTAACACACATCACGGAGACAACATTCAGATCATTGT
>NW_006789814.1:1872088-1873669 GCF_000442215.2 Lipotes vexillifer
AGGAATGCTGTGTCACACACCTCCAGGAGACAACATTCAGATCATTGTTCCTGGAAAAGTGGCGCCCCGATTTGAGCAGGCACAGCCTACATAGCTCTAAAGAGAGGAGATACCTCTCCTCAGAGCGGAAACAAAGGATCCCTGCACTCATCTTCATATCCTCAAAACATCACTTCACCTCCCAAAGTAGCATCGACCACACTGCCTGGGGCTCTGCGGACTTGGTAAATATTTTGTTTCCCCAACAGTATTCTAAGCATTGAAGGCAGGGAAGATAACTTATTTTCCTTGGAATCTTCCACATAACCACATAAATAGTTATAAATCAAAACTTTGGACACATGGAGTGGTAGGCTGAATAACAGCCCCCCAAAGAAATCCCCCAAAGAAATCTGCATCCTAACCCCAGAACCTGTGAGTGTTACCTTACATGGTAAAAGGCACTTGGCAAATGAGTTTGCAGATTGAGTTACGGATCTTGTGATAGGGAGATTATCATGGACTATGGGCTCAATGCCGTCACAAGGGTCCTTGTAAGAGAAAGCCATAAGGGTCAGAGTCAGAGAAGGAGAGGTGACAGCCGGAGCAGAGGTTGGAGTGATGGAGGACTACGAGACAAGGAATGCGGGCGGCCTTTAGAAGCTAGAGGAGGCGAGGAAATGGATTCTCCTCTAGAGCTTCCAGAAGGAAGGCAGCCCTGCTGACCCAACTTGGACTTCTGATCTCCGGAGCTATAAGAGAATAAATTTGGTTGTTTTAAGCCATTAAGTTTATGGTGATTTGTTACAGCAGCAACGGGAAATACACATGGTACCATCTTCCTCCTCTTGTTCATCATTATCTTGGTGAACACTGATTGAGTTTACTGATGTAATCTTTGTTAAAATGAATAAATGGAAGGTACTGTTATTACCCCTATTTTACAGGTGAAGAAACTGAGGCTCAGGGAGATTACATAATGGAAGGTTTTGCTTTTGCTTTTGTTTTTTTGGTTGCAAACAGCAGAAAGAGACTCTGGCTAGCAGAAAGGGAGAATGACCCCAAGTAGTATGAAACATGGAGGAAGTACGATCCGGGCAACATGGCAGCTGCTGAACATGTGTCTTCCCTGGTGACACTTCGCCCTCCACTACACCTTCTTTATGAACTTCTTGCCTTTCATTCATGAAGTATTTGTTGAGATCTTACTATGTGCCAGGCCCTAGGCTAAGCACCGGGGATATAATGTTGAACCAAAAACCAGGCACGATTCCTGCTCTCATGATGCTGTGATGCTTACAGCCAAGTGAGAAAACACATTAATCAGATCATCACCCTGAAAGATAATACATTGCAACTGTACTAAATGCTGTGAATGCAAAATTCAAGGAGTGCAAAGGACAGGGGAGCAACAGGTGAGCTGACGTGTGGGGAATGAGTAGAAGTTACTAAGTATTAAGAGTTGGAAGGGAACAGCCACCTACTCCTCAGTGGTGTCCTAGATGATAACAGAACATTTAAAAATTTTTGGTTCTCTTTCTCCATATTTAGCACCACTGCTGGAAGAGAGAGATGCAGCAATACCACATGGAACTTCCTGCT
>NW_006789814.1:1873904-1899267 GCF_000442215.2 Lipotes vexillifer
TCCTGCTGATGATAACATTTTTTTCTATTATTTCTTTATTGTGGTTATTGTGATAAAACATATGTAACATGAAATGTGCCATTTTAATGATTTTAAAGTGAACCATGCAGTGGCATTAATTACATTCAGCATGTCATACAACCATCATCATCACTATCTCTTTCCAAAATTTTTCATCACCTCCAACAGAAACTCTATGCTCATTAAACAATAACTCCTCATTCTCTGCCTCCCCCAGTCCCTGGTAACCTCTATTCTTTCTGTCTCTATGAATTTGCCTCTTCTAAGTACCTCATATAAGTCAAGTCATACGAAATGTGTCCTTTTGTTAGCATAGTGTTTTCAAGGTGCATCCGTGTTGTGGCATGTATCAGAACTTTATTCATTTTTACGGCTAAATAATATTCCATCATATGGAGATGCCACTCTAAGTCTGCATCCATTCAAATATAGTGCTAGGCCTTCGAGTGAGTTTCTTCTTTGGACACATCTCTATGTTTGTTTCTCTTATAGTTTCCCCATCTGTAAACTGGGAACATTTCTTAAAGGCAAGGCACCACAGAGAAGCAAATTCTTCAGCCAAAGCTAGTCCACAATATCTTGGGGCCACACTGTAGGTGGAGCAGAAATGGATGAGATACACAGAACTCCAGGTGTGTGTACTCCACCATCTGTACAGTCACCCCTCAGTATCCATGGAGGATTGGTTCCAGGATCCCCTCAGATACCAAAATCTGTGGATGCTCAAATCCTTATGTAAAATGGTGTAGTATTTGCATGTAACCTACACACATCCTCCCATATACTTTAAATCATCTCTTGATTACTTATAATACCTAATACAATGTGAATGCTATGTAAATAGTTGCCAGAGCACGTGGCAAATTCAAGTTTTGCTTTTTGGAATTATCTTGATTTTTTTTTCCCCAAGTAGTTTTGATCCATGTTTGGTTGAATCCACAGATTCGGAAACTGTGTATACAAAGGGTCAACTGTACTCCACCCAGCAGCCGAAACGCACCTAGGAAAAGTGTTCAAATACCCACAGTCCTCCATCCCAGGCTAAAGCAGGGCTGCCAATCCTTCTGTCTCCCCAGGGCAGGCAAGCAGTAGAAATGACAAAAGCAGACTGAGCATTAGAAAACCAACACAGGCCTGAGGATAAGTGGGAGACAGTGGGGAGCGGTGGGGACTGTGGAGAACTGGGGAGAACACGGTCCCTATCCGCTCCCATCACTGCCATGTGGGAATATGAACCCAACACTGTCAGAGCTTTCTGTTAAAATATGCTAGAAATCTGGGTTTTTATGTGAATTTGCCTGATTTTAAACGCTAGCAATTAATTTTAGAATATTAAACACAAAGCAGCCAAACAAAACATGTCTGGTGGTTGCATATAATCTGAGGATGGCCAGGTCCAAGAGGCTACTACTAAGAAAAGACACAAGACCAATGCCTCTCCCCGATCAGAACCAAGAACTGATGGTAGACGGCAAATTTCTTCTGTCTAAATTGCTGTGTGGTCTTGAGCACATCACTTCCCCATGATGGACCTCCTGACCCTTAATCTATGAAATGATGGGGTAGACCAGATGTCCTCTAAGCTCTCTTCCATCTCTGATATTCTAATATTGGACCTTCTTTAAGATTCTGCCCCAAAGAGAACCTGGCGGACATTCTGTTTATTTTTTTAATTGTGGTAAAATACACATAACATATAATTTACCATTAATGGCATTTCGTACATTTATAACATTGTGCAACTATCACCACTATCTACCTCCAGAACATTTCTTCACCCCCAAAAATCTGTCTTCCATGTGCCTGAGTTTCAAGGAAAAGGACGCTCATATCTGATCCTGAAATTTATTGCCTTAAGAAGTAAACCAGAATCCCTTGGTAGGTGGGGTGCAAGAGAGAGGAGGAAGCGAAGGAAAGAGGAGCAAGTCACAGTGTATCAGGTGGTAGCTTAAGTCTCAGGAGCACAGCCATGCAGCCAACTGATGTCACTCGCAAGGCTGGCTCTGCTCTCCTGAGGTCTCAAAGGGGCCCTCACCACCAGCTGAGCACAGACAGAGGGCCCTTGCTGCCTTGGGCCCAGCTGTTATTTTCCATTCAAGTACAAAGCATTTCATCCAGCAGGAAAGCCCTCCCTGAGTCTGCAACCCCCTTCCCCCACCAGAGACACATCACTAGGATTAGATGAAAGGGAAGTGCATCCATGAGTTCCTGGTTTAGGGGGATCTTCACCTGCACTCTTTGAGAGGCTGATGGTTTGAGAGCCCTGCACATTGTAATGACAGCAGCATACAAGTCCTTCCCTCATTAGCAGGAAGGGAAGTGAGAGCAGCCAGCCCTCAAGTCTTCCTTCCTCTCCCCAGGGTGTTTGTGTAGCCAGTTTCAGGGTGAACTGACAAAAGCGGGACATGGAACAAGTTTGTCCATAAGGCTAATTGTGCCCAGTTGAAAGGCTGGACTTTTCTGAAAAGATGTTATTGATGTTTATATGATCTTCCTTTTATGAAATGATGATGGAGTAGATGGGAGTTTTAAAATTTTGTTTGGTTTTCTTTTGTTTTAATTTGGCAAAAGGAAAAGTTGACTTTGTCCTTTACCCAAGTTTTTGGAAAATTCACGGATCTGTGAAATTCTAAATTCAGTCTTGGGTGTGGTTGACAACTAAGTGGCTGCCCACTCAGCTTTCATTTCTACCTTCCTTGCGATACCCTGATTTTTGTCTAGGTAGTGATCTCTACTCACATCCCCAGTGCTTCAGAAGAGCTGACCACAGCCCCAGCTCCAGGGATGGGCTTTCCCTTTCCAGAACCAAGGCCCAGACCAGTAAGTACATGCCATTCCCCAAGCCACAGCTTGGGCCAGTGAATCCCAAGAAGTGGTTTGCTAGGGCATTGGAAAAACATTCTCTCTCTTTTTTCCCTAACATGCTATGAACCATTTCAAGCACACAATTGAACGATATTTAGTAAATTTACTTAGCTGTGCAACAATCACCACAATACAGTTTTAGAACATTTTCATCACCCCAATAAGACCCCTCATGCTCATTTATAGTCAACTCTAGTCCTACTCCAAGGCCCAGGCAACCACTAATCTATGCTCTGTCTCTATGGATTTGCCGCTCCTGAACATTTCATACAAATAGAATCATACAATGCACTGTCTTTTGTGACTGACTTCTTTTACTTAGCATATTTTTAAAGTTTATCCACATTGTAGCAGGTATCAGTACTTCACTCCTTTTTATGACCAAATAATATTTCATCATAAGAATATACCACATTTTGTTTATCCATTCATCAGTTGATGGGTTGTTTTGATTTTCTGGCTATTATGAGTAATGCTGCTGTGAACATTCTGTACAAGTCTTTATGGGGACATATGTTTTTATTTCTTTCAATTATAAATACCTAGGAAATTGATTGATCATATGGTACATTTATGTTGACGTTTTTAATAAACTGCCAAACTGTGTTCTAAAGTGGCTGCACCATTCTACATTCCTACTAGAAACGTATAAGCGTTCCTGTTTCTCCACACCCTCACCATCTGTTAATTCCGTCTTTTTGATTATAGCCATCCTGGTAGATACGCAGTGGTATCTTGTGGTTTTAATTTGCATTTCTGTGAGGCTGAATGTTGTTTAGCATCTTTTCATAAAGCATATCCTCACTCTTAAGAGCAAGGCATGAAGAAAGAGCAGTCTTGTTTCTTCTAAACAGATGTGAGGTCCGTGACCTTCCCATTATTCTAGGACCAAGTGACTCAGAGGAACACTTTCAGAGCACTGATGAAACAGTACTCAAAGTCCATCCAACCTCCAGACTCCTTCAGTCACAGGAGCCAAGAAATCCTTCGTATTGTTTAAGCCACCTTGAGATGGATTTTCTTCAACTTGCATTTTATTGAGTAGAGTACAGAAAGGCATGTTTCCTTGTCAATTCTGAAGCAAAGACCAAGCATTTGGAGTGAACTTTGCATGCGTGCTGAGGTGAGGACAAAGGATTCGATCCAAATAGCACAAAGGGCTTGATATAGGGAAGCAACTGCCTCTAGCAGGGAGATCAAGGAATAAGAATAAAGGAAGGTAAGAGAAGAGAATGAGCTAAAAGTGGGAAGCTGAAGAAAAGAACACTAAACTGAACCACAACCAGAATATTATTTTAGCCCAAGCTAAGAAACGTGTAAAGGTCCTTCGTGAGAAAATACAAGAAATATCAGAATGAATCCCATTGTATAGAACACATAATCCACTGCGTGCCTTTCTATTTAAGTTATACAGTTTTCATTCCATAGTATGGGTTCAGTCATTCTCTATTTATCCTTTTCTCATCTTAATAAAGTCCCCAAAGCCCCAACATTGGTTAGATGTTGGATAATTAATACCCAATAGTTGCACAGATAAAATAAGATGGAGAAAATTATATGACTTTAACAGCAAATTAAGAATCCCTTCTAGGGAGGGAACTGTCTTGTTTGGTAAAGATGACTAGATAAGTGCTTGGGTTAGAAAGTGAGTCTCCTCTTTCTTCTCAGGCTTAGGTCCCAAGGCTTCAGAGGAAGTGGAAACTACCCAAAAAAAGAGAAGGAGAAGCTGGACTCCCCAGGGGAATCCTAGAGCGAGAGGATTGGGGGCAGAGACAGGAAGAGGAGAGGAGATACAAAGCCAGTAAGATGGTAGGAAGCTATGCACTATGTGATGGGCCACTCTCTACAATTTCCCCTAAAATCTCTGCTTGATTGGCTGTTGTGGAAACGGAAGAAGTTGAGCTCACATTGGGTTTGACACGGTGTGGGAAAGAGACAGCCCATAAACAAACCCGAACCCCAAGAGGCAGCGGACACCAGGCAAATGTAAACTTCCTGGGAAGAAGCAGAAATCAAGAGGAGGACTTTGGGTTTCCACATGACCTGGGGTGTAGGATGGAAGGTGTTTCTAAGACAATTTCATATTTCGTCTAGCTCTATTGTGGCAGGAAGGTCCCCAGCTGGCGTCTGAGTTACACACACATATCTGGACTAGATGAAGCCAGTGAAGCCCCTGCATCCATACGCTGGAGAGAGACCACAGCAAACTCTGGGTCCCACTCTTAGAGATGCCTATGCCTGTGGGGTTCATTCTATTCAGAGGAACTCCATACATCTTCCCCACTCTCACTGCAAGACCACTACTGTTTGCTGGCTTTCAGGCTATCTCTATCCATCGTGGAAACCTGGGTTCAAATCCCAGCTCTGACAGTTAGTTACTAGCTGTGTGACCTCCAGCAAGTTACTGATCTTCTTTCTAAGCTTCAGTTTACTGCTTCAGTTTACAGCTACCTAATAGGGTTGTCATGAGGAATAAATATGGTGATGCATGCAAATGGCTTAGCACAGTGCCTCACATACTATGCATCCATTACACGTTAATTACATGTTAGCAGTTATTGTTGTTGTTGCTATTACTATTACTGTTGTCCCATCTAAGGATAAAGCGGGAGGGCAGCTGGTGGCAATAGCTTTCACAGAATCATTTAATCTCATAAAGTCCTTGATAAGGACTTTGTCATGTAGCCCAATCTCCCAGCTGATGTTTGATCCTACTAGGTTGTCTATAACACCATTCTCTTCCATCAGGTGGCCTGTTCCATCTTTTGGACCATTGGAAAGTTCTACCTTGTTGCTGAGGACATTTGGAGCTGCTTCCTGTGCTGAATGGTTTCCACTTACCCATCCAGATCCACCCTCTACCTCCTTTACCCTGCTTTCTGCCCCAGGATGCTGAGAAGTGTGGACCACATCAACAGTAGTTAATCCTTGCTCTCTTGCTCAGAGTTGGGTTCAGCCAGTTGAAGACACTGGCAGGAGAATAGCCCACAGGAGGAAAGAGGCTGGGGTATTAATATCCTTAGCTCCTTCCCTGCCAAGACACAGCATGTTGGCTGCATTCCTCTACCAAAAGCCACAGCTCTTGCCAGGCAGCCCTGTCGTACATCTATAGCTCTTTTTTCTGGGTTCTGGTAACTGGTCTCTCTGTCTGCAAATTCAAACAGGAAGGTAAGTGCTGTGATCAGGGAAGCAGAGACTGAGATGGGAGCAAAGAGAGGGGGCATCCAACTCAGACTGGGGGAATAAAGAGGGTCAGAAAATGTTTACCTACAGTCTCCTGAAATTGCAAGCCTTCTGCTTGTGATCAAAACTAGTAATTTTCCTTATGTTTAGGCCAGAAGCATCTGGGGCCGGTGAACTGGTCTGGTTTCCAGCAATTTTCCACAGGTCAAGGTGAGCTTGGGAGGGCAGGAAGCGGTTTTGCTCACTGCTATGTCCTCAGAACCCAGCACACGGCATGAGGCTGCCAAGCTGTACAACCCAGGGGCATCATGTACTTTGTATCCTCTGTGAATTGCAACCCATCCCCCAAGAAGTGCACAACATAGGGAACTCTATCAGTAGGCACTCAATCAATACAGATCTGCCAAATAAACGGATGAAAGAATGAGCTCCAGTCCCCAAACCAAACCAGCCACAGACTCATTTCATTTGGAAGATTTCTCTATGGATCATGGCAGGGAGAAAGGAAAAAAGCCTCAAGTAAGTGGTTGTGAAGTAAGTGAAAGTGGTTGCATTAGTCAGGGTTCTCCAGAAAAAGAGAACCAATAGGAGACATATATTAAAAAAAAAAAAAAAAAAAGGCTTATAAAAAAAAAACCCGCTCCCACCAAATGCAGTATCTGTGAAATGCAATAAAACAAGGTATGCCTGAAATAATAATAAAAATGCCCCCCACACACACAAATAGGTTATTTTAAGGAATTGGCTCACATGATCTCGGAGGTTGAGAAGTCCCAATGTCTATAGCTGGTGAGTTGGAAACCCAGGAGAGCCGATGGCTGTAAGTTCCAGCGTGAGTCCTGAGTCCCAAGGCAGGAAGAGACAGATGTCCTGGCTTGAAAACAGCCAGGCAGAGAGCATGAATTCTCCCTTACTTATCCAGTTCTCAGTTTGGAGAACTGAGTAGCTCTCCAAAGAATTGGATGAGGCCCCTCACACTGGGAAGGGCAATCCAATTTACTCAGTCTATGGATTCAAATGTGAATCTCATTCAGAAATACTCTCACAGGGCTTCCCTGATGGCACAGTGGTTAAGAATCCACCTGCCAATGCAGGGGACATGGGTTCAAGCTCTGGTCTGGGAAGATCCCACATGCCATGGAGCAACTAAGCCTGTGTGCCACAGCTTCTGAGCCCGTGTGCCACAACTACTGAAGCCCGCAAAAAAAAAAAAAAAAAAGGCTTATCAAAAAACAACCCGCTCCCACCAAATGCAGTATCTGTGAAATGCAATAAAACAAGGTATGCCTGAAATAATAATAAAAATGCCCCCCACACACACAAATAGGTTATTTTAAGGAATTGGCTCACATGATCTCGGAGGTTGAGAAGTCCCAATGTCTATAGCTGGTGAGTTGGAAACCCAGGAGAGCCGATGGCTGTAAGTTCCAGCGTGAGTCCTGAGTCCCAAGGCAGGAAGAGACAGATGTCCTGGCTTGAAAACAGCCAGGCAGAGAGCATGAATTCTCCCTTACTTATCCAGTTCTCAGTTTGGAGAACTGAGTAGCTCTCCAAAGAATTGGATGAGGCCCCTCACACTGGGAAGGGCAATCCAATTTACTCAGTCTATGGATTCAAATGTGAATCTCATTCAGAAATACTCTCACAGGGCTTCCCTGATGGCACAGTGGTTAAGAATCCACCTGCCAATGCAGGGGACATGGGTTCAAGCTCTGGTCTGGGAAGATCCCACATGCCATGGAGCAACTAAGCCTGTGTGCCACAGCTTCTGAGCCCGTGTGCCACAACTACTGAAGCCCGCACACCTAGAGCCCATGCTCCGCAACAAGAGAAGCTACCACAATGAGAAGCCTGTGCACTGCAACGAAGAGTAGCCCCCGCTTGCAGAAACTAGAGAAAGCCTGCACACAGCAACGAAGACCCAACGCAGCCAAAAATAAATAAATAAATAAGTAAATAAAATGTAAAAAAAAGAAAAAGAAATACTCTCACAGATACATTCAGAATAAGCTTGAACCAAATATCTGGGCACCCTGTGCCCACCTGAGTTGATACATAAAATTAACCATCACAGAGATAAAGCTTTCAAAAGCATTAGAGCCAAGAGTACCTGATGACCGGAGAGTCATCCAGGCAGAACAATAGGAGTAACTGGGCATCCAATCTTCAATCCCACCTTCCTCCCCAACCAGGAACGGTTGGTTGGTTATTCGTTTGCCCACTAGGCAGAGATGCTGGGACCACTGCCAGTTCTCTAGGAAAACACGGCAAATGGCTGGAAACAGCCAAGAAATCTCTCCACCAGCCTCTGCCAGGTCTCCATGGTTGTACCTAAATGCCTCTGGGGGAGGGCAGAGCTGGAAGACAGCTGCCCTCCATTCAGGGGCCTGGGAGGCTGATGAACCTTCCACAGCTGGGCCGGTGAGGGGTGGTGTAAAGTGGAAGGGGCGGAAGACCGCAAGAACTGGCTTTTATTAACCACCCGAATCTTACTAAATCCTCACAACTGCTGCCCCACCCTCCACTCCTCCTCTCACTCTAGTTCATTTCTTGGAGCAGAAACTGAAGCCCAAAGAAGTTAAAGGACTTGCCCCATTTCACAGATGAGGAAACTGAGGTACAGCAAGGTTAGATGACTTAACCATGATCACAGAGCTGGCAAGTGGGGATACTTGAAAAGATGATGCCAGACTTTCAAAGGAGAAAGGAAAAGGGAAAAGGCCACTGGTGGGGGAGGGGATGGAGGAGAGAGCCAACCCATTCCACATTTTGACTTGTCCTTTATTTTTCATTCCTATTCACCATCCCAAACCTTCTCTGAGATGCGTTTCCTGACTCCCTCCCCTCCTCCAATTCCATCCTGCAAACTGACAGCCTCAAACGAATTTTGTTATTAACACTTAAAAATTGAGAGGTTGCACACTTTAAATATCTAGATTTCTAGCCTCTCTTAAAAATGTGGGCACTTTGGTAGTCCTGGGCCAGGACTGCCCCATGGCAGGGGGAAGGGTCTGCACCATTAGCGGAGGCCTGAGCCCCACCCTCTGGGTTCCTCACCCCTCAACCTGTTTGAACTCAGTTCCTTCTTGAACTCTGTTCCTGCCACATTGTCCTCTAGGCTTTTGCTCAGACATACCCCGCTCCTTTCCAACAAAGGACAGAGGCCCTGTCCTATACTCAATCTGTTCTTGGAGCCCTCCTTCCCTGGTCTCTGTCAATTGTCCCCCCACAGAGCACCCAACCCAAAAGAGCAGTATGCACCCGCCTCGTTATGGGTTGAATTGTGTCCCCATAGAATAAGATGTATTGAAGCCCTAATTCCCAGTACCTGTGATGTGACCTTATTTGGAAGTGGGGTCTTTGCTGATATAATCAGGTTAACATAAGGTCATTAGGGGGCCCCTAATCCAATACTGGTGTCCTTATAAGAAGAGGGAAATTTGGACATAGTCACACAGAGAGCAGGCCCTGTGGAAACAGAGGCAGAGATTGGAGTAATGCTTCTACAAGCCAAGGAAGGTTAAGAGTTGCCAGCTATCCCCAGAAGCTAGCAGAGGCAAGGAACGATTCTTCCTTAGAAGAATGGCAGCTTCTGAGCCAAGTCCAACCATCCTTAGTCCAACCATCCGTGGTAAGTAGGTGGAATAACTAGTACAAACACAACCATCTAGGGTCACCCCTTTTGAAAGCATATTGCGGGTACTTCCAAAGAAGGAGAAAGTCAGGACTTCCCTGGTGGTCCAGTGGTTAAGACTTTGCACTTCCACTGCAGGGGGTGTGGGTTTGATCCCTGGTCGGGGGAACTAAGTTCCCGCAGGCCATGCTGTGGGGCACGGTCAAAAGATTAAAGAAGAAGAAGAAAGTCACCCAAAACAGGGGTGAAGAGAGAGATAATGATGATGGTGTGCCCCAAAGCGCCAATGACTAAATCCCTGGACAATGTTCAACAGATTTTTATCGAGCACCTACTCTGTGAATGCACCAGAGTTTAAACTCGGTGCCAATGGTTCAGCTATTCTACTTAACCCACATAAAGACTATGAGTTGATAAGATACATCCCTCACAGGAACTGAGAGCCTTGACTGTGTTCAAGACAAGTTCAAATGTCTCTGGCCCAGGGACGCTAGCACCCAAGAAAGCATTAATGGACCTGAAGCAAACTTTATCACCACGAATACAGTTCTTGTTATACCACTTCCTTCTCAAATGTTCTACTGCAGATTTCTGCAGGAAGATCCGGAAGGCACTGACAACAGTGATGATAATGATGGCAACAATAACAATAGCTAATATTTACAGAGGGATTAGTCTTATATTCCTGATGCCTACTAGGCATTTTTACATTCGTTTTCTCATTAAAGGGAGGCTATGATTACGATTATTATCGTGTCTCTTTATAGATGAACCTGATGCACACAGAGATTTGATTACTTATTCAGGCTGGTACATGGTGGAACAAAATCTCTCTGAGTCTAGGGCTTTAGACCATTATTATTTTTTTCTCTATCTTATGTTTTAATTAAAAAAAATTTTTTTTTTTAGTAGGGGAGTGACAGGATCAGATTGGAGCTTTTTTTAAAAAAAAAAAATCCTTTCATTTATTTATTTATTTATTTATTTATTTATTTTATTTATTTATTTAGGCCATGCCTCGCTGGCGTGCGGGATCTTAGTTCTCCAACCAGGGATCGAACCCATGCCCCCTGAGTTGGAAGCATGGAGTCTTAACCACTGGACTGCCAGGGAAGTCCCTAACTTAAAATTTTTGTGTATGTTTTATAATGTACATAATATATTAGTGCCATAGGACGTGTTACAAAATAAATATTAGGCACACACTGAAGTTTGGGTCCAACCTCAGAATTCAACCAGAATCTTAATTGACTGTAGACCCCTATTTTTTATGCTATCTTCCTAGAACTGGACCATCCATTCATGACAGCTGATGCAAGAGAATAAAATAAATGTCACATAGATACAAGAAAAGTGGGAAGCTGGTTCACTGTCACAAAGACAAAGCCATTTTCATTTGAATATCACTGCCCAGATCTGCACAAGTCTTTTGTATCCCTGCTACATCTAACACTTCAAGGCTGAAAAACTATGGGCAAGTGGAGACAAAAACCAAATGCATCTTCAGAAAAAAATATTCAATAACAAGGGTACAAATATTTATCCAGGAAGTATCAGAAAATATCAGGCAAATTATCATTCTCTGATTTTATGTTTAAGTAGAAACTGAATTATGGAAACACTCAGTTTATTATACACAAACAAACCTTTCAAATGAACAGTTTGGTTTGCTAACTGGAAATCAGCCAGTCTTTCCACCAAGCCATTATAAACAGACTCTAATCGCCTGTCTGGGAGTGAGATGCAAGCTTGCTGAGTCGAATGCTACTGCTGTTATTCTTTTTTTTTTTTTAAGATTTTTAATTTTATGTATTTATTTACTTATTTTGGCTGTGTTGGGTCTTTGTTGCTGCATGCGGGCTTTCTCTAGTTGTGGCGAGTGGGGGCCACTCTTCGTTGCGGTGCGCGGGCTTCTCATTGTGGTGGTTTTCTCTTGTTGCGGAGCACGGGCTCTAGGTGCACAGGCTTCAGCAGTGGTGGCACACGGGCTCAGTAGTTGTGGCGCACGGGCTTAGTTGCTCCGCGGCATGTGGGATCTTCCCGGACCAGGAATTCAACCCGTGTCCCCTGCATTGGCAGGTGGATTCTTATCCACTGTGCCACCAGGGAAGTCCCTGCTGCTGTTATTAGCTTGGTGACATTAATAGTGTTTAGTAAGAGCCTCGAGGATTAGCACCCGCCAGCTGGGCTAATCTGACAAAGGCAATTGAAACCCCAAAGAATCAGGACATAATTATAATTTACACTGTGGGCAGCAGTGTAAGCAGCACAACTGCTCCATGAGGCATTAGGGAATGTGGGTTGAAAGGGTCTGAAAAAATATATAGTCTTTGACCCAGAAGTTCACATCCAGGAATTTACTTTATAGAATTAAGGAAGCCGTCAAAGATTTGGTTACAAGAATGTTCATCATCATGTTGTTTAAAACTGTGAGAAATTGGTTTAATCAACTGTATAGAGCATCTATACAATGGAGTACTATGTAGCTGTGAAAAAAAGATGCTACAGAACTAGATACCCTGACGCATAAAGAAGAGACTTTTTTCAAAGAAGATCTGCAAATGGCCACACTTTAAAAATGTTCAACATCACTAATCATTACAGAAATGCCAATCAAAACTGCAGTGAGACACAATTTCACACCCACTAGGATGGCTACTATTAAAAAAAAAAGAAAAACCAAAACAGAAAACAAGTGTTGATGAGGATGTGGAGAAGTTGGAACACTTATGTGCTATTGGTGGGAATATAACAGGGTGCAGCCACTTTGAGAAACGGTATGGTGATTCCTCCAAAATTTTAACTTAGAAGTACTATATGATTCCGCATTTCCACTTCTGGGTATATACGCAAAAGAATTGAAAGCATGGACTCACTACAACATGGATGAACCTAGAGGACATTCTGCTAAGTGAAATAAGCCAAACACAAAAAAGGTAAATACTTTATGACTCCCATGTACACTTTTCTGTAGAGCAGAGAACTGCTGATCAAACCAGCACAGGATTCCAATCGCCTCAGCAGTGACATTTTTCTAGGTACAGTAATGAACTGACATTTTTCTTTCTATATCAGGTTCTTAAGATTTTCATAATTATAAGTCAGTTTTTGAGTCTGATAACCTCTGAATGATATTATGTGCTGAATAATTAAATTATAATGGAACACAGATAGAGATGCCTCGGATCTCCTTATCTCACATTTTAACTGATGGCGCGGTCATTATAAAATGACTAAGGGTGAGGAGCATGAGAGAGGGGAGTAGAAGACAAACACACCCCTTCTTCTCTCCGCAAAGCCTTTCTAGCAACCTCTCCCCTCAACCATCCAAGCTATCTCCCAGTACTGAGATGTCGCAAGATCCCCCTTGGCTTAAACCCCAGGCTGTCTCATATGAATTACCACAAAGGCATCTTATCCTCTGATAACACATCTCACATCAGGCTCTGTAACTTAAGACTCCACGAGGGGGTACTTCCCTGTTGGCACAATGGTTAAGAATCCACCTGCCAATGCAGGGGACACAGATTCGATCCCTGGTCCAGGAAGATCCCACATGCCACGGAGCAACTAAGCCCATGCACCACAACTACTGAGCCTGTGCTCTAGAGCCCACAAACCACAACTACTGAGCCCACATGCTACAACTACTGAAGCCCGTGCGCCTAAGCCCGTGCTCTGCAACAGGAGAAGCCACCGCAATTAGAAACCGCGCACCTCAACGAAGAGTAGCCCCTGCTCGCTGCAACTAGAGGAAGCCCAGGCACAGCAACAAAGACCCAATGTAGCCAAATATAAATAAATAAATTAAAAAAAAAAAGACTCCACGAGGAATCCTGTAGCCTTTCCAGCTTCACATGACGCCCCCTCCTCTCTGCTTTTGTTCATTTGGGTGTGACTTCACTTCCTCTTGGCACATCAAATAACTGACTTGTTTTCCAGGTCTGCAGAGGAAGACTCAGGGTGGGAAACAGAGATATTTTGTAGATCTTCTAAACAGACTCTCCACCTATTACGGACTGACTGTGTGCCACTCCCCAATTACCAGTCCCCTGCTGTGCCCTTAGTATGAATTTTGATGTCCTCTGATGACCCTTATCAACATTCGCAAAGCCATACATCATGACTTGGATGCATCCCTAGAAAGCAAACATAGCAGAGTACTCATTGTCTGGGGCTACTGATCCCTTGGACTGTTCTCTGGGGCTGAATCAGATGTCAGCTCAAGGAGTTGCATTTCTACCTCCTTAAATTCCCTCTACAACTTTCCATAACATAAACTTTGCCTACTCACACTGTTCAGGAGTGAAAGATCATCAGGGTCTCAGGCCACAAAGGTCAGTTGCTATTTCCAGAAGCCTGGCATGGTACATGAAATGATTTAGGAGGAATATGAGAAGACTGTGTATGATAAAGAGGCATGCTATTAAATAACATTAAGTCACACAGTACGACAATTATTCTCCATTCAATTACCCTTTGATTAGTTCTAGAAGACAGTCCCTGGTGAATTCTACCCTGTTTTTAATGCATCTCCAAGGCCTGTTAACCTCCACCTTGAACACAGAGAAAGTGGACCTCAAGCAGGTAACAGTATCTGGCCAAAATGTAATCATATTTTGTTTCATTTGTATGTATTTTTAAAATTATCTTTTTTTCATGGTATGGGAGGCTTGTTTTCTATTTACTATAGTAAATAAAGTTTCCTTTTAAAATAAACTTGGTGAAGAAAGGGTGTCCATTTAAAGAAAAAAGCATTAAGTAAATAATAGTACAGATGGTAAGCACAGATGGCAAAAATGTGAAGACTGAAGCTGGGGTCCTGGTTTGGGGTCAGATGCAATAGCACAGGGAGATTAGCTCGGTGCTTTGTGTCCCCCTAGAGGGATGGGATAGGGAGGGTGGGAGGGAGACGCAAGAGGGAGGGGATATGGAGATCTATGTATACGTATAGCTGATTTACTTTGTTATACAGCAGAAACTAACATACCACTGTAAAGCAATTATACTCCAATAAAGATGTAAAAAAAAAAAAACAAAAAAGAATGGCCTAGGTTTGAATTTTGGCTGTGCCACTTGGTAGCTCTGGGATCCTGGGCCAGTTATTTCACTTGTTTGAGGGGATAATCCATCCCTATGGAGTAGTTGCATGGATTAAATATGTGGATTAAAAGTGTAAGCGCATCACCGAGCAAGGTATGTGACTCATAAAAGCAGCCCACTCAGTGGATACTTTTGGTATGACTATTGCCCCGCCTAACTCTGGACCACAAGCTGTGTTTGCTTTCCAGACTGAGGAGTCTGCCCCCACAAGGGTCCATCCCTGGCCACATAAGCAACACAGAAAAGGCTGTTTCTGGATGAGTCCCACACTGGCACACCTGGATGCTCTCTGCCTTCATCTTTTCCATGGTCATCCATCAGTGGACTCTCCCAGCTCCTGACCTTCCCTCCTGAGTGCGGACAGCCCGATCTTTTCATTCATTTCTTCATTAATGGGACACGTACTTATTGAGCGCCTGTCAGGCACAGGGGAGACAGCACTGACCGTGGAAGCCGAGCCACAGCTCTCAGAGCACCTCCACTGCGGATGAATGCAGATGAGCAGTAATCCACAAGAAGACACAGACATGGAACACTTTCAGATAGTTTGTGCCCTGATCTCCTCCTGAAAAGGACACTTGCTTACAACGTGAGAGCAGAAACAAGAAGGCAGAAGACAGCTTTTCCCCAGCTCAGTGGGGAATGTGCATGTCAGATGACAAATTTTTTGTCACTCTACACGTGTCCAAGAATGACCAAGAAAGTGTTTCGAGTACTGATTTGGGGGTTACAAATAAATTCTAGTGAGCAGACGGATTCGCAATATCAAATCTGCAAATAATGAGGAATGACTGTAAACTAGTGTGATGTGATAGAGAGTGAGGAGGAGGAGGTTTCAGTTTTCAATGGGAAATCTCTCTGAGGAAGAGGTAACATCTCAGCTGAAACTTGAATGATGAGATGAAGCCAGTCATGTGAGGTTCGGGGGGCACAGTGTGCCAGGCAGTAGGAGCAGCAAGAGTACAGGACGGGAGAAAGAAACAAGCTTGGTGAGTCGGGGAATCAGAAAGGAGCAGCTGAAGTGTAGAGAGTAGCCCGTGATGGGGAGAGAGGCAGGAGATGGAGTTGCAGAAGTGAGGTTGGGGTGGGTTGGTCCTCAAGCCCACATAGATCCTGGCCCATCATCTATATAAAACTCAGATCTTCCTCTAGACAAGGGGCTCCTTTCTGGCCACCCCCATGGTCCTACCCTCAGCTCCTACCTCTGATGGACCCTCCCAAGTAGCCCTGGGTGGCCCCCCGGCAGCCCAGACCCTGCTCTCTCTCTACCTTGGGCATGCTAACAAGTAGGAAGTTCTTTCTTATGTATAACCTAAATCAGTGTTGCAACAATTCAAATCCATTTTCTGTTGTCTTAAGTAACACTATAGGGGAGTTACCATCGCCATCCTTAATATATTACAATTCCTTAACATATTACAATTAGCACTTTCTGAGCACAAGCAATATGCTAAGAGCTTTAAGGGAAAAGGCTCAGAGAGGTTAAGTAACTTGTCAAAAGTCACACAGCTAAATGCTGCAGGAAGATTCAGACCCAGTTCTATCTAACTCCAAGCTGAACTCTTTCTATTATGTTCTACTTCCCTCCCCTGGCTCTTCTCAAACGTACAGACTCTCAACACTTCTCTTTATGGATGGTCACAATAACCTGTTTTATCTATATATAAACAACTAGGTGGCTTTTCTTGTTCCCCATACCTTGCCCTGTACAGGTTGAATCAAGAGTCAGTCTCTATACACACTACTATATACAAAATAGATAACTAACAAGGACCTACTGTATAGCACAGGGAACTATACTCAATATCTTGTAATAACCTATAATATAAGAGAATACAAAAAAAAAATATATATATATATATATATATGTATAACAATCACTTTGCTGTATACCTGAAACTAACACAACATTGTAAATCAACTATATTCCAATATAAATAAAAAAATAGAGTCAGTCTCTATGGCTTATTCTTATTTGCAAAGTTTGTAATCAGCAAGAGTTGGTTCAGTGTATAACTGACGGCATATTAATATTATTTAAATCCTGAAAATAGTAGATGTGAAATAACGTTTGTTAAATGAATGACAAACCAGGAAGGATCACATTCTGCTAGTTTGGCTGAGGGGACAAATGACATGGCATTTGTCAGGCAGTAGCCATGCCCTGGCGTTTGTCATGCTGTGTCCACGTTGGGTGGACATTCTGCTACCCTTCAATAATTAGGTCATTTTCAATAAATAAAACTTATTCTGCTATAGAATTATTGGGCCATACACGTCCCCAAGGTCTCTATGAATTATGCATATTATGCAGAGTTTATATTGAGGATCATTTCCCTGTGCTGAGTAATTGGACCTAAATATTGTGATAAGTCCATGCAGCCTTCCTCAATCAACAAATCTTGATATCCTTTCTCCCTTCTCCCCTTTTTATATCTTGGTTTCTGACTTTTCTCTTGTTTCATGCTTTTTGGCATTATTGTCCCTACTGTTTTATTGTAAAATGCTTCCAATCTTCTTTGGAAATTGATAGGGTTTCGAATCAGTGACATTTTTAGAATGTGCGACCATCCTGTTGGAATCAGTGATGGTTTTAAACCACAGATTTGTTTTTAATCCAACTGATCAGAAAATAGCTTATTTGTTAAAGCAAAGCTTTAAAAGATTCTTTACAGGAGCTAGTTTGTGCAGTTTCTGATTGAGTCCCTATGCAAGACACATGAGTGATGTTAGGATGATGTGTGAAGATGTGGAGGATGAGCCCCAGCTTTGCAGTCTGACAGATCCGGGTTCAAGTCATTCAATTTTTCTGAAGTTGAATTTTCTCCCTTTGACAACGGAGATATGGCCCTTCAGGGCTGTTGTGACACTAAAGATAAATAAATTTTGAAGTTACAGTAAAGATAATAACCGTAAGAGCCAGCAATTCCACTTCTGGGTATATACCCAAAAGAATCGAGAGCCAGGACTCAAAGATACTTGTATACCAATGTTCACAGCAGCATTATTCACAATAGCCAAAAGGTGGAAACCACCAAGTGTCCATCAACAGGTGAATGTGTTAGGGGAAACACTAACTGACACCCTGGCCAGGCAAGATAGTAGCCACTTGCATGAGTTATCTTACAACAGCAGGTCCTGGTAAGGAAAGCGGAACTAACAAGCTACCACCAAGAATTCGGGAAAGGTCAAAAGGAGAGACTCTAGTCCATATGTCCTACCAACCTCCCAGAATCCTTCTCACTGGAATCCGTCTTGGCTGAGCGATGTGTGCGCCACCAGGAAGGACCCTGAGTCAGAATGATTGGCCAGAGACAACCTGGAAACTAACCCCATCACCATCAAACCCGAGACTGCGAGCCATGTGGCAGAGCAGTTCTCCCGGGTTCCCTTACCCTGCTGCTCTCCGCTAGGGCGCCCCTTCCCAATAAAGTCTCTTGCTTTATCAGCACGTGTGCCTCCTCGGACAAGTCATTTCCAAGTGTTAGACAAGAGCCCACTCTGGGGCCCTGGAAGGGGTCCCCCTTCCTGCAACAAATGGATAAACAAAATGTGGTATAAACCTACAATGGAATATTATTCAGCCTCACAAAGGAATCAGATTCTGATACAACATGGATGAACCTTGAAAACGTGCTAAGTGAAATTCGCCAGACACAAAGGGACAAATACTGTATGATTTTACATATGAGGTGCCTAGCATAGGCAAATTAATAGAGACAGAAAATAAAATAGAGGTTATTGGGGGCTGGAGGAAGGGAGTTATGGTTTACAAAGTTTCTGTTAGGGGTGATGAAAAAGTTCTGGAGATGGATGGTGGTGAGGGTTGCAGAACAGTATGGATGTACTTAATGCCACTGAACTAAAAGTGATTAAAATGGTAAATTTTTGTTAGGTATATTTTACCCCAATTCTTTAAAAATAAAAATTAAAGATAATAAAGATAGTTATTTTTGTTAATAAATTATAATTGCTGTCATTACATATTCGTATAATACATACATGATTTAGTAGGGTAGCTGTGCAGCTTAAAACTACTGAACCTAGTCGGAGTTTTCCTCGTCTTACCTGTACCAGACCTTTCTCAGCAAGGGGTCTGTAGAAACGTGCGGGGACCCTGGAAAGAAAGGTGCAGGCTCTTAGGTGTAAAACATCACAAGCACTATGGTAATACCTCAGGAATAATGAACCCTGATTTCTGCAGAATGAATCAACTTTTCATCTGAGTCAGCTGATTACTATCAGACTTTCTCTGTGCTCTCTGTTATGGGTCTTTTATATTCACAAAGGGAATGTAATGAGATAATCATTAGCCCTCAGACAGCTATTTCAAATGTAAATCAATAAGCCCGTGGAACCTGGGGACTGCTGCTATTTAGACACCTTTTTTTTTTTTGTGGTACGCGGGCCTCTCACTGTTGTGGCCTCTCACTGTTGTAGCCTCTCCCTTTGCGGAGCACAGGCTCTGGATGCGCAGGCTCAGCGACCATGGCTCGCGGGCCCAGCCGCTCCGCGGCATGTGGGGTCTTCCCGGACCGGGACACGAACCCATGTCCCCTGCATCGGCAGGCGGACTCTCAACCACTGCGCCACCAGGGAAGCCCTTGACACCTTTTAATGGCCAACCTCTGCTAACCCAGGGAGAGAGATGCTGGCTGAGGAAACAGGCAGCTCTTAGGGTGGTCCTGGTAGTTTCATTCTGCTTCAGGGGGACAAACCCATTTACAGGGAACCCCAGGGGGTCCGCGATCATTAAACTTCTTGGATTTTGGCCACGGAGGGCACTGGGATTACGTTGGCTAAAATCTCTGAATACAAGCATTTCCTTCAGATGAATGGGCAAAGTGACGTAAAAGATTTACTCACAGAAGCATCTCTGATTCCTGGGGAAACCAGAACGAGTTTTCCTAGCAGTTCATTGGGAAGGTGGTTAACACACAGGAGCCGGTGAGGAAGCCAATTTCAGGACAAGAACCAGTTGATTAACCAAGACAGAGTTCTCAGGCTCAAAGTCATTGTGATCTTGCTGGCATCACCAAGTTTTAACAACATTGTAAGCAAATAGGGTAGGGTCCCCAGAGAAACAGAAACAGGCATGGCTTTCTTGACATAAAAGAAGGCATTTTGGGTCTAAGCCATTTTGTGATCTAAGCCTGGCCACAAGGCTTGCCCTTGAACAGGTCTCAGTAATTAGTGATCTTAAGGGAAGTGAGGGAATGCAGGAACAAAGGAAAAACAGTCAAGAAACAATAGTTCAGCGATAAAACAGTGTCCTAGTTCCTTCTCAAGGGATACACATCACAATCTAATACAGTCTTGGAGTTCTGCAGGAACTCAGGTGCAGGACAGAATGATGTTGACCCTCGTGACTTCAATCAACTGAAGCTTGGACTCTGTTGACCTTGGCCCCAATTCTATGCTGACTTCTCCTCTGCTCAAGCTCCTTCATGAATATGCATGTACCCTTAGCTTAAAACTTCCCCAATTTTGCTGTTCAGGGAGTCATTGCTTTGGGAAAGATCCCCGGTGTTTTCTTTACTTGCTGCAGATGATAAATCCTTCCTTTCCCCTGCTCTTTGGTTTGGTTGTGTCTTTTGGCTGGACACCCACTGTCATCATCATCATCGTCATCTGCTATCAATTCAGTCTTCCCTTACCTATTTTTAAAAATTTATTTATTTTATTTATTTTATTTTTGGCTGTGTTGGGTCTTTGCTGCTGCGCGCGGGCTTTTCTCTAGTTGCGGTGAGCAGGGGCTACTCTTCCTTGTGGTGCGCGGGCTTCTCATTGCAGTGGCTTGTTGCGGAGCACCAGCTCTAGGCGCGTGGGTTTCAGTGGTTGCAGCACGCGGGCTCAGTCAGTAGTTGTGGCTTGCGGCTCTAGAGCGCAGGCTCAGTAGTTGTGGCACACAGGCTTACTTGCTCCGCAGCATGTGGGATCTTCCCGGACCAGGGCTCGAACCCGTGTCCCCTCTGTCGGCAGGCAGATTCTTAACCACTGTGCCACCAGGAAAGCCCTTTTCCCTTACCTTTTAAATCTTTTACAAGTGCAATCTTCTTTGTGAAGAATTGTTTATGTATTTGTGACTCATTGAGACCCCTTTTGATGTCAGCTCTTAGGTCATTTCATTTCAAACTGCATTTCCATTAATCTAGACTTAAAAAACAAACAGGGACTTCCCTAGTGGTCTAGTGGTAAAGAATCTGCCTGCCAACGTGGGTTCGATCCCTTGTCAGGGAACTAGGATCCCACATGCCATGTGGCAACTAAGCCTGTGCGCCACAACTATTGAGCTCGTGTGCCTCAACTAGAGAGCCCATGTGCCACAAACTACTACGTGCTCTGCAGCCCGTGCCACAACTAGAGAGAGAAAACCCACACGCCACAACTAGAGAGAAGCCTGCACGCCACAACAAAGACCCGACGCAGACAAATAAATAAATAAATAAATATTTAAAAATAAATAAATAAAAACCAAACAAATACCACGAAATTTGGTGATGGTGTCACACCTGTGAATATACTAAAAACCACTGAGTTGTACCCTTTATTGTTATTTTTTTAATATTTATTTTATTTATTTATTTGGTTGAGCTGGATCTTAGTTGCGGCTCGCAGGCTCCTTAGTTGCAGCTTGCTGGCTCCTTAGTTGTGACATGCAAACTTTTAGTTGCAGCATGCACGTGGGATCTCGTTCCCTCACCAGGGATCGAATCCAGGCCCCCTGCACTGGGAGCATGGAGTCTTAACCACCGTGCCACCAGAGAAGTCCTGAGTTGTACCCTTTAAATAGGCAAATTGTATGGCATGCAAATTAAATCTCAATAAGCTGTTAAAAACAAACAAACCACACAAAATGAGAAAGTCTAGCCAAAATGCAGAACCAGTCAATTTACCACAGTATTTGTTGCCAATTTCAACAAAATGTTTGCTGGGTGAGGAAATCAAGCAGCAAGCAGTGTATTTTCTATTCATTATTGCTATCTGGGCTGGCATGCCCCTCTGGTTCCAAATTTCTATGAATAATTCAGAGTTGGCTACATTTAGCAAGAACAAAAACTCTGGCGGGGCAAGGAGGGATAAATTAGGAGTTTAGCGTTAACATATACACACGACTATATGTAAAATAGATAACCAATAAGGACCTACTGTATAGCACTGGGAACTATACTCAATGTTTTATAATAACCCATAAGGGAAAAGAAACTGAAAAAGAATATATATATATTCTTTTCAAGAATGGTAAAGTGGGGACTTCCCTGGTGGCACAGTGGTTAAGAATCTGCCCGCCAGTGCAGGGGACACGGGTTCAAGCCCTGGTCCAGGAAGATCCCACATGCCGTGGAGCAACTAAGCCTGCGCGCCCCAACTCCTGAGCCCGCACGCCACAACTACTGAGCCCGCACGCCACAACTACTGAGCCCGTGCGCCTAGAGCCCGTGCTCCGCAACAAGAGAAGCCACCGCATTGAGAAGCCTGCGCACCACAACGAAGAGTAGCCCCCGCTTGCCGCAACTAGAGAAAGCCCACGCACAGCAACAAAGACCCAAGGGAGCTAAAAATAAATAAATAAGTAAATGTATTTAAAAAAAAATAAGAATGGGAAGGTGATCAAATTCTGGCCAATGACATGAGAGGAGATACCTCATAGAGGCCTTCTGGGAAAAGTTTCCTCATTCCTAGAAGAGGGCTGCAGGATGATATGCTCTCTCTTGCTTCTCTGGACGTGGCATCTGGAGCTCTCATCTGGAGTCCTGCAGCCATCTTGGGACCAGCGTGAGGATGAAGTCAACACCCAGAGCAGCAGACAGATGGAAAGATGTAGGTCATTGGTGATGTCATTAAGCTCCCAAACAAACGGACTAAGAAGTCAGTCCTATCTTAGGGTTTATAGTTATGTAAGATAATACATTTCTCATGGTTAAATCTAGTTTGAATTGAAATTTCTGTAACTTGCTTCTGCAAGGATCCTGACACTTGTACAAGTACTGTCAGTGTAACAAAAAACTGGCAATAACCTAAAAGTCTATCAGTAGGGAAATGGGTAAAAAAAAAAAAAAAAAAAAGTATAAATAGATGGAGTTATTGTATAGCAGTTAAAAGATAAACACTTGAAAGAGGTTTTGTATACTATATGTAAATCTTAAAACAACATAGTGTATCTTTCATTGATTTGTATGTTATATGTATATAAATATGTCTTTAAATAGATTCAATGGATCACATTAAATATATGAGTGGTTGCCTTTTTTGGGGGGTAGAATAGGACAGGGTTGGGTGTAAAGAGGTGGCCTGTGCACTGGAATTGTTCTATTTCTGATCTTAAAACATGAATCAAGATAATGTTAAAAATTGACAATCCTGGACTTCCCTGGTGGTGCAGGGGTTAAGAATCTGCCTGCCAATGCAGGGGACACGGGTTCGAGCCCTGGTCCAGGAATATCCCACATGCCGTGGAGCGACAAAGTCCATGCGCCACAACTACTGAACCTGCGCTCTAGAGCCTGCGAGCCACAACTACTGGAATCCGCATGCCACAACTACTGAAGCCCACACGCCTTGAGCCCGTGCTCCACAACAAGAGAAGCCACGGCAATGAGAAGCCTGCACACCACAATGAAGAGTAGCCCCTGCTCACCACAATTAGAGAAAAGCCTGTGCGCTGCAACAAAGACCCAACGCAGGAAGGGAGGGACAGAGGGAGAGAGGAAGGGAGGGGGGAAGGAGGGGGGAGGGACGGAGGGAAGGAGGAGGGAAGGAAGGAAGGAAGAAGGATTAAAAAAAATTTGACAATCCTGACATGCACATGCTGCTATATTTAAAATGGATAACTAACATCGACCTACTTTTAGCAATGGGAACTCTGCTCAGTATTATGTAACAACCTAAATGAGAAAAGAATTTGAAAAAGGATACATGTATATGTATAACTGAATCATTCTGCTGTACCCCTGAAACTAACAGAACATGGTTAATCAACTATACTCCAACACAAAATAAAAAGTTAAAAAAAAAATTGACAATCCTGCGATTGTATGTAGCTATGTGAGTGTTTGTGATTCTTTGTACATTCTACATTTATAAAATCCTCAAAGGTGAAAAAAAATCCCCCTCCCCCAATGCTACCCCTGGCCCAAACAAATTTAATTAAGAAAGGCAGGAAAAAAAAACATTCTTTTGGTAAAGACTTGGGAACTGAGGCCAACGTCTGTATATTACACGTGGGCTCTAAGAGTTCAGAAAACATGGCTTTTTGTTAGTATGAGAGTTTTTAACCTTTTAACTTTTTATTTTGAGGTAATTAGAGGCTCATAAGAATTTGCAAAAATATTACAAGAGGTCCTATGTTCCCACTACCCAGCTTTCCCCAATGGTAACATCTTACATAACTATAGTACACTATCAAAACAAGGAAATCGACATTGCCACAATACAATTAAGTAGATTCTATACCTTACTGGGACTTCACCTGTTTGGTTGCACTGCACAGCCTGCAGGATCTGAATTCCCCAACCAGGGTTGAACCTGGGCCACAGCAGTAAAAGCTGAAAGCGCCGAATCCTAACCATTAGACCACCAGGGAACTCCCTTTAATGTCTTTAAGTTATAAAAGCAATTTGCTCATCAATGAATTAATGGATAAACAAGAAGTGGTACATCCATCCAAGGGAATATTTCTCCACCATAAAAAGGAATGAAGTACTGATACATACTACAACATTTTGAACACATTTTGCTAAGTGAAAGAAGCCAGATACAAAAGGTTATACATTGTATGATTCCACTTATACGAAATGACCAGATTAGGTAAATCCTAGAGATAGAAAGGAGATTGGTGGTTTTCAGGGGCATTGGGGAAAGGAGATGGGGAGCATGTTCCCATGGGAATGGGAACCGTTACCACAACAGTTATGGGTTTCCTTATGCCATGATGAAAATGTTTTGGAACTATATAGAGGTGGTAGTTGCACAACACTGTAAATGCACTAAATACCACTGGATCGTTCACTTTGAAATGGTCAGTTTTATGTTATTTGAATTTCATCTCAATAAAAACATTTTAAAAGCAATTTGCTTGTTGTAGGGAAGTCCAAACATAAAAGTATATGCAAAAATTGACAATTTTTTCTTCTCCCAGCTGCTCGCCTCTCCACATCCAATCCCACCGCACAAACACACCTTCCCTTAACTGCTTAATAGGTAACAATCCATGTTTTAAAAAGCTTTATAACATACAGAGAGATACATATGTTTCCTTCTCTCCTGAATGTTTACTGAGCACTTTATCCATGTCAGGCAGCCAATGTTGTACCTGATGGGAAACTCCATGTTGAATAAGACAGACTGATGGAATTAATTTTCTAGTAAGAGGTGGGCAGTAAGCATGGGAATGAATATGAATTTCAGATTGTGAAAAAATGTGAAAAAATAAAAGTAGATAAGGTGGTAGAGAGTGATGTGGGTTGGCGGAGGGCCAGGGTGGCTAGGAGAGGTCTCTGAGCTGAGGACACAACATGTGAGCTGAATGACAACAAGCTAGAGAAGTGAAGATCTAGG
>NW_006789814.1:1899286-1905996 GCF_000442215.2 Lipotes vexillifer
CAAGGGAGAGAAAAAAGCTAGATATCTTTACAGAAATAGGAGTGTACTAGGTACATTGATCCACTAGGTACATTGATCCACTAGGTACATTGTACACATATTAGATATCTTGCTTTTCCCCTACTTTGCCATATATTATACATGTATTTCCATGTTGGCCTCTCACTCTTTTTATTTTTTTTTTATTTTTTTTTTTGCGGTACGCGGGCCTCTCACTGTTGCGGCTTCTCCCGTTGCGGAGCACAGGCTCCGGACGCGCAGGCTCAGCGGCCATGGCTCACGGGCCCAGCCGCTCCGCTGCATGTGGGATCTTCCCGGACCGGGGCACGAACCCGTGTCCCCTGCATCGGCAGGCGGACTCTCAACCGCTGCGCCACCAGGGAAGCCCTCACTCTTTTTAATAGCTGCATGTTATTCCATAATATTGATACACCATCACTTAACCATTTCCCTGTTGATGGACATTCAGGTTGTTTCCAGTTTGGAGCTACTGAAAAAAATGCTGGAAAGAACAGCTTTTCACACTTGTGTTCATATTTCTATAGAAAACATCTCGAGGAGTGGGACTGCTACATCAGTGTCCATTTGTGTGCACACATTTTCACCCACTAAAAGCCCAGGACAGCTTTGACTTTTCATATCAGTCTCATGTTCAGAAGTATAAAAGATAAACTCTTAGGTTAAAAAAACAAAACAAACTACTGTGTATTTGATTAAAGGTGCAAATGCTGTGACCCTGATTTAAAGGCAGAATAACCAAGCAGGGGGCTTGGATGACCACAGAGAATCAGAGAGAGAGAGAGAGACTGAGACTAGGAATGCCAGCAGGGGGGATTTGCATTGGAAGATGGGAATATCTGTGGTAAAATGGCTCAGACTTGAACAAGCATAGCTTTGCAAAGTTAAGCTGTTGTCAAGCTAACCTTGTGTATCACAGGGAATAGCAGGACGTCCTTAGAAAACTGTCTCTTAAAGTTGACAATCCTGTGTCTCAACAGCCCCAGATGAGTGTAAAAGGGCAGCATCGTCCCAGACTCCCTACTGATTCCTGCATTCAAAATGTATTAAGAATGTTTTTTATGCCCGGCATTATACTGAGCATTACAAATATAAAGAAGATGAATAAAAGACTCTGACCTCACGTTGCTCAGTCTTAACACAACAGTAATTATCAAGACATTGTAAATCAACTATACTTCAATTTAAAAAAAAAAAAGAAAAACGTGGGGAAAAAAAAGAGCTTCTCCCTTTCCTGCTTGGAACAGTGTCTCTACTCAGGCAGGTCAAAGCTTTTGAAAACAAACAGAGTGGATTCTTTCCTGAATAATTGTCCTATTCAGGGACAGTTAATGACATCAACTTTTCTAAGCTGCAGTCTTAGCAGTTTCTTTGTCCCTACAAAAAGCACCAAAAGAAACTCTGCTAATTTAATTAGATGTGAAGAACTAACCTATCAGAGTGATCACCTAGTGCCCTCCGGGGGATTCCTCTTGAAGTATGGTATCTGATGACAAGGGCTGAAGGACAGTGTGGTTCACCATCTGAGTCAGTTGCTTGTGTTGACACTTTCTTAGGAGCAGGTAGGGGAGAGCAAACCTTGAGTCAGAAGTCACTTTAGGCACTTTATTTTGGACACACTGTGTTTTCTTCTTCTTATGACTCTGAGTCAATAGCAAGGCAGGTCTCCTATATATGAAAGAAGGTCTGATTTTTATATCAATCATTGGTAAATTCTCTGTAAACCTGAGGGCAATCACTTAATACCAACTTTAAAGCAGGTCACATAAGAAAGATCCAGTGGGGTCTTCAGAGAACTATATTAATAGGCTGTAAGCAGATTTTTGTATTAAAGGAATAAATCCTCTGTTATGG
Source organism: Lipotes vexillifer (assembly GCF_000442215.2). Lineage (NCBI taxonomy): Eukaryota > Metazoa > Chordata > Mammalia > Artiodactyla > Lipotidae > Lipotes > Lipotes vexillifer. The sequence continues at coordinate 1,901,159 of NW_006789814.1, forward strand.
GGAGGAAAAAAATATCAATGTCCAGAAGATTTCAGGGAGCATGAACCACAGACCTGTCGAGAAACTTCAAAGCCAGCTTTGTGATAATTGAGGTCACTGGTTTCTTTACATTTATAGGGCTCAATTTCCCAAGTGTTATGTGTTAAAGAAACAAAGCATCCATCAAATTTGCTAACTTAATATTAAACACAATTTCAAACCACTTAGGACTGGTTTTCAAAGGTAACTGACAGCTTTGTTTTTGATTTGTCTCATTAGGCTGAGTCCTCTTTTACCTTTAAAATAGATGTTTAAAATTAATATCTAGATCTAGATTTTGGACCTTAACATAAGGTTAAGAAACATTCTTTCTGTGTTCCCCCCTGTACTCTGTTATTTCTAGCTAACAGGTTAGTTGCACTCTGTGCAGAAAAATATCAACAATATGTTTTTCTCTGTCGTGGGCTCCACAAGGGTGAATTAAAAGAAAACTTAACAGGTACTTTCCTACTTCGAGCAGTTGGGTCTACGTATTTATCTTTCGCTTTTTTTCTTTTCCCATGTTTACGGAACCGCAATCTGGCAGCGTGAGATGCAGTCAATCAAGTATTTCGGGAAAACCTGAGCAAATCCGACCATTCAAAGGAAAACCACTTCACCTGAAGGTGTATAACGACGCTGGACGCACAAAAATAACCCTGTCAGTGGGGTCCAGCTGGTTACATCATGGAATATGGCAAACTTCTGTTTAGTTTGCAAAGCCCTTGGCCGGGAGGAGGAAGGGACGGAAAAGTTTGAGTGAAGGCTTTAAATGACTAGTCATACAGACAGTGAGTCATTGTAAGTTTCCAGTTAATAATCCCCTCTGCCGGGGTAGAACCTGGGCCGGAGCGATTTATGAGCCACTTTGCAGTTTTAGTGGTAATGGGTCACGGTTTTATTGTCTCTTCCACCAAATGAATACAGAAAATGAAGGACGCCCTGCGTCGCCTTTGAAATGTAGGGCAAATTCTGGCTGGGGGCGGGGAGGAGGAAGGTGGAAAGAAAGAGAACACTGTACGGAGACTGTAAGGCAGGGAACGCAGAAGGCTGGTGAAAAGAGAAAGAAGGAATTTTCAGGAGTTGAAAGCTTTTTTCTCCACCTTAGAACTGCTGTTCGTTTTCCCGCGTCCTGTGTAGAACAGGACGGAGCGGCCCACCCCCGCGAGCTGAGAAACTCACGGTCCGCCGCCCCGCGCCAAATCGCACCAGGGCTCGCTCTCACCCCTGCCCCCACCCGGTGACAGGTGGGGCAGCCGAGCTTCGACCAGACCTACGCCTCCTCGCGCTGCATGCCGGGAGCCGGCGCCGTTTCCGGTTGCTCCCAGCCCCGAACTCCGACTCCCGTCGGCCCCCGGGAAAACCGCAGCGGCGTCACGCGGGTGCTGCCGGAACTCGTAGTTCCGCCTTCTGCCGCGCTTCATAGGTGGAAACGGGGTTGACCGGGGCCGAGAACTACCAAGGCGAAGGTACGGGAAGCGGCGAGGGGTCAATCTGCTCCGGGCGTGGGGTTGGCGGTAAGACGGTCGGAGGTGGTTGGGGCTGGGTGGGAGGAGATCCGCTCGCACACACGAGGAGGGTTGAGCCGCTGCTGCCGTTGTCGTCGCGAGTGCGGAGTCGGAACTGGAGCTGCTGCCGCGACGACGCCGGGAATTGTGCCGCTAGCCCCCGGGCTTTCTGCCTCGCCGCTTCCCTGGGTCAGCGCGGCCTGCTCCTCCCCGGCCCATAGCCCCCGCCTCCATTTCCCGCCCTCGCTTTACCACACACACGGCCCCCCCGATCATGGATCCTGGCAGTGGTGGCGGCGGTGGTGGCGGTGGCGGCGGCGGGAGCAGCAGCAGCAGCGACTCAGCACCGGACTGCTGGGACCAGGCAGACATGGAAGCCCCCGGGCCAGGCTCGTGCGGCGGCGCCGGCGGTCCCTTGGCGGCGGCGGCCGAGGCCCAGCGTGAGCACCTCAGCGCGGCCTTCAGCCGGCAACTCAACGTCAACGCCAAGCCCTTCGTGCCCAACGTCCACGCCGCCGAGTTCGTGCCGTCCTTCCTGCGGGGCCCGGCCCAGTCGCCGGCACCCCCACCTGGCGCCGCCGCCAACAACCACGGAGCCGGCAGCGGCGCGGGAGGCCCTTCGGGTAAAGGGCCGGGACGCGGGGCAGCCCCGGGACGCGGGAGGTAGCCGGGCTGCGAGGGCGGGAGCAGCCGGCCTGGGGGCCGGAGCTCACCTGGGATGGGGCCCGGGATGGGGTCGAGGGCGCGCCTCGCCGGACCGGGGACGCGTGGCCGTGGGGCCGGGCGGCACGTGGGGCGCTGACAGCGGCGCCCGCTGTCCTGGGTGGGGCGGCCCCGGTCCGGGGAGGCGGACTGCGTAGGCTGACCGCGGCGGAGGGCCGGGCGGGGCGGGAGCAGGGTGCCGGGCACACCGGAGGGGCCTGGTGTCCGCTCCTCCCCCCCGGGGCCGCAGTTCCCCGCTGGAAGTGGGAACAGTATGGGACAGAGTGGGACGGCCGCGGGTCAGTGCCACGAGGCCTAGAAACGAGGACAGATGGAGCCAGGAGGAGTCGGCCGGATGGGCGTTGAGAGAGATGAGGAGTTGGGGAGGACGACTGGTCGAGTTTTCCCTTCACCTTGGGCCTAGGCGAGAGAGCGTCTCTCGCTGCAATTTCTATTACTGAAACTGTAATTACATTTAACATATCTACGGCACCGAACCGTCCTGAAGGAATCCCAGGATGCATTGCAGTCTTGCGATGGGGCAGAAACTGTTGGCTATGTATATAGATCTTTTTCACCCTTAGCATTTTGTAAGCTTGTGAAGTTCACAGTGTCCCAAAGTTAGAGTTCCTCACTTAACATTAAAGTGTGTAGGAGACTACGCTGATTTGTCTGCCCTTTTTATAAGTGGAATTTGGACTCTTCTCCTTAGTTGGTGACACGTTTAGAATTTTTATTGCGTTAAAATCGTTTGCCTTATTTAGGTTGCTTGGTGTAACTCTCTCTGTGCTCCTGTGTCAGGAATTAGTCTGTTCAAACTTATTAGGTGTCACGTGCCGTTTTGACCATAGCGAGTAGACAGGCTTTCTGTGGTTTCAAGTTAAGTTGTCTTCAAAACTCTTTGTGTATTTAGGGGCTGCTTAAGTGATGGCATGCTTTCAGGTACTGATTTTGTAGGAATGTCAAATGAGTGAACTTGATTTCTCTTTCAAGTTCTATACTGTAGCATTTCTTGGATAAGTAGACATTGTAAAAGTGCTCTAGGAGTTTCGTTTCTTCAGAGACTTCGGCTACAGTTTTCTCTCTAGAGGCAAAAAGCGAGTTTGGGGAAATGTTTTTGGGAAGTATGTCTGTGAGCACACAGTTCAGATTTGCTTGTTTTATTGACTGGTATTTCTTTTACTTGTGTGAAGCCGTTGAAGTTTGCCCTTTGAATAAGGAAGCTTAGCTTTGCCTAGACCAAGTCCTTTGGGCCACATAAACTAGTTCGCTTACTAACTCCTAAAAGTGCCTCTTTCCCCAAACCTTATCATGAAGTTTCTTTTATCCAGCCATTTTATTTTTTGGCCCTCCCTCCTAACTCGAGTTGCCAGTCATCAAGGGAGCATCGTCCTTAGAGCAGTGGTCTGGAATGGTGGTCATTCTTGAGTAGGCATTGCCTCTTACGTAGAAGGACTGTCTTTTCTCTTCCTGGTATTTGCCAATTTGCAGTTTTAATCCTTTGTGACACTGCTAGAAATTGGAGATGTAAGAATGTATAGGAAAGTGGTTGTCCCTACCTTATGGTCCCTACATTGTGGTCAGTTTTTTCTTTTTTTAATCAGAAACCTATCTTGGTGTTACTGACTCTATCAGCTGCTTCTGCAAAATGCCAGTTAGTGTTAAAACAACAGCAGCAACAACAACAACCCATCCTCTGTAGGATGTCTGTTTGGAAAAGAATGGATTTTCTAAATTGAGGTCCGGAGTTAATGTGGCACCGTTGGATCGCATGTTCCAGCTCATTCAGGTCCATAAATTACCAGCATCAGAGCAGAGAACTATGCTTGGAAGGAGCAGGGAAAAAATTGGAAATAGCACTTAGGTTGAAATTTACAAAGGGGAAACCATAAAGTTTGCAAGTTTTTTATACTGAGGAAATGGACTGTAGGGCTAGCATGTTTTCTTCTGTTGTTAACCCATAGCTGAAATTGGTGGTGGGTGTGTTTTTAAACTAGATACCAGGGGAGCTCTTGAAGGAGTCTAGAGGTAGAGCGCTAGAATGAATGACTTTTAAAATGAATGAACGACTTTTAAAATGTGTGTGTCTAGGATGAATATCTGTCATTCTCTGGAAAGAGGGCTAGTTTTCTCTTTTTCTCTCTTACTTTCTTTTTTCTTCTTTCTTTTTTTTTTTTTTTGAAATAATTTCAGTGGTGCTTTGAGCAGTAGGTAGAGGAAGATGCTTTGGCACAAAGCGTCATTCACTTTCACTGGCAGGCTGCTGGTTAATGCTTATATCCACCTATCTCGAGTCAGAACTTGGGATTCAGTGTTGACCTTGGATCTCTTTGAAAATTTTTAATATAGGTTTCCAGAGAAATGGTTAAGTAGAACTCATGCAAGTGTAATTAAGTATAATTCACTTAAGAGCAGTTCTCTACAGATGCAAGTAAAATGGCTAAGTGATGGTTGTTTAGAGTCCCTGAAATGAATGAAAACGTAGACAAGGGTTGTGTGTGCTAGAACAAACATTTTCTGTGATCAAATGTACTTACTTTCAGTTCCAATTTGCACCAAGTTCAGTCTTGCTCTGTCTTTTTTAGTGTGAAATGAGAAACAGGTTCAGCA
>NW_006789814.1:1907578-1917875 GCF_000442215.2 Lipotes vexillifer
TTCAGCAGTGTTAATCAGGGTTACTTGGTGTCTTGGTCTGTTTGGGCTGCTATAACAAAATACTGTAGACTTGGTAGCTTGTCAGCAACAGAAATATATTGCTCACAGTTCTGAAGCCTGGAAGTCTGAGATCAGGGTGCCAGCCTGGATGGGTGAGGGCCCTCTTTCCTCTTCTGGATAACAGAATGCAGACTGACTTCTTTCTGTGTCCTCACAGGGCTGAAGAGGCAAAGGAGCTCTCTGGGGCTTCTTTTAGAAAGGCACTAATCCCATTCATGAGGGCTCTGCCCTCATGACCTAAGGCCTCCCAAAGGCCCCACCTAATACCATCACTTTGGGCATTAGGATTTCAACATACGAATTTTGAGAGGAACACAAAACATTCAGGCCATAGAATCTGGGCTTTTAGACAGTGCCAGAGCTTCTAAAATAATGGTGTAGAGTTCGTAGAGTTCTTTCTGTCATCCCACCCTCAATGCCTCTCAAAACTCTGTGGTTGTAAAATGGGTATAGAATAAAAGTAGCAGTCCCCAGTGAGCCCTTAGAGGGGGCTTATCTCCCAAATATAATGAATTATATTGAATTTTAAAGAGAAATGTTCTGTTTTGTAGTGTTTGGTTTTTGCTGAATGCCTTGTGGAGAAGGGACTTTTTTTTTTTAATGATTGTTATGATTCACATACAATAAAATTCACCTTTTAAAAGTTCAGTGGTTTTTTAGTATATTCACAAAGTTGTGTTACCGTCCCCACTTGGTGGATGCTTGTTAATCACTGAATTTTCCCAAAGGTGACCTCCTCAGGGCCACCAGAGTAGAGAAGAACCAGAGTCAAAGTAATGGTTGTTTTGTCCTGAAGGGCTCTTACACTTTATGTTAAAGAACACTAGCTGACTGATAGTTAAGTTTACATAGATGATAGATATGGTTCTCCACTTGACACTTGTTTTTTCTTTTCCTATGTGACTGAAATGCCTGCAATAACAATTCTAATAGAAAGGATTTTTCAGACGGGACAGTGAATGGGATAAGTGGGCTAAGGAGATTAGAGAAAGTATTGTTCCTGGAGTATTATTTCTTTTCCTACCTTGACTTACTGATTATTAGAGATCATTCGGTTTTGGCTCTTGTTTCATGATTTTACATGTTGGAACGGCTCAGGTGTGAGGATATAGGGAACAAGTGAGGGCACCCGCTAGTGCTATGCCATGTTGAGCAGCTGTTTAAACTGTTAGAAATTTTGATTGGGAATAAACCTTCTTTATTTTTTATTTATTTATTTTTTTGGCCATGTCACTGCATGTGGGATCTTAGTTCCCTGACCAGGGATGGAACCCGTGCCCCCTGCAGTGGAAGAGCAGAGTCATAACCACTGGACTGCCAGGGAATTCCCATGTGAATAAACCTTGTTTAGAGCAGGTTTTATTCATTGCTTTTTGCTTCTGTGTGTGTGTGTGTGTGTGTGTGTGTGTGTGTCCTTTGTTTATTTTTCACCTTTTCTGGAATTGAAAAGATAACATGAAAAGATAACAAAACATCACAGCGAGTTAGGGAAACATTGTAAAGAACAGATTTTAGCCTTGTTTTTTTTTGCTGGGGAGGAAAGTGTTAAAATAGCGTTGTCTTTCTGATTGGAGAGAAAGGAAGGCAGAAGAGATTTGATAAACTTTTGGGGTGAGTTAGCAGTATTAGAATGAAATTTTTTGAGATGTGAGTCTCTGGTTTTGCTCAGATATATGTATAGCAATTAGTGAACAGACATTTGCCTGCCTACAGAAGGCAGGATGCTGTGCTAGGCACTTGAAGTGGTACCACCAAAATGGAGAACTGTTTCTCAAGGAGTCTAAAAAGGGATCAGATACCCAGTTTACTCTAATGGAAGACACTTCTTGGTAAGAGGGCCAGGTACAGGGTGTAGAGGGCTTTCAAAGCCGAGAAGAATTGTTCACAGGTACCCTTGTATAAATTCAGTCGTGAAATCTTAAAACCAAAGATCTGTTTTCTACTAAGTGTTCTTTGTGAATACCATAAGATTGGGGGTGAGTTTTTTGAGCTATAATTAACATAAAATTCATCCTTTAAGTTTGTTAGAAATTTGCTAAAGTAGAGCATCAGTCATCTTTACACTACTTGTAAGTAGAGGCTTGTTTATTTCATATCAAACAGCAGTGAGTTACTGTGATTCTGGCTTTCTATTGGGCATGTTAATTTAGAATTTCATCATTCTATTCACAGTTCTTAGAAATGTTGGGGTAGCAAGAATTTGGCTACTAGTTGAAGGTCCTTGATCGTTCTGCGGTCCTCAGACTCCTTTTTTAGCTGTCAGTTGCTGATTCATATCAAAGCTTCTTAAAAGGTGTGTCCTTGTTTTCAGTAGATTTAAACAAAGCGTGGCTGGACTACAGATGTGTAGTTGGTTTTTTCCATAAATGACTTTGTTCTAAGGTAACCTAGTCGTTACAGTACTCTAAGTTAAACCAGTGCCCATTATACTCTACTTCCTAGGCGAGAGAAACACTTAGCAAGGATTTTTTGAGCATCTTTCACTAGCCTAGCTTGAGAGTGGTCACACCAAATTCCAGACCACATTCTGAAAAAGTAATTGTATGTCACTTCGCTTGAAACAAAAAAAGCATACCTTAGCAAACTACTATGTATAAAATAAATAAACTACAAAGATATATTGTACAGCACAGGGAATATAGCCAGTATTTTATAACAACTATAAATGGAGTATAACCTTGAAAAATTGTGAATCACTGTGTTTTACACCTGAAACTTATGTAATATTGTGTATCCACTCTACCTCAATTTAAAAAAAAAGTGCGTACCTCAGAATGTCACTGGAGAAATTTCCCAGTTGACTAGTTCTGTAGAACTTCAGTGGGTTACTGTACTGCTAAGTAGTCTGTGTCCAGCTTCTTTGCAGAGTTCGGTTGCACATGGGTGTTTTTCTGTTTTCTTTGTACTTTTTTGTGGTATCTGAAATTAAATATCTCATTGTTTTTGCAGTAGATAGGATACAAATCATAAATAAGACTATCTTTTAGGTTTGTTTGTAAAAGAGGAGAATTTTAGTTACTGTACAGAAAAGCCTAATCAGGTTGATATGTGGCATTGCTTTAGTGACTGAGTAAATAGGTTCTTAGAAAATAGGTTCTTAGAATGTTAGGGCTAGAAATGACCTGGCAGTAATACAGTCTCATTTTCAGATGAAGAAACTGAACCCTACAGATACTGAGTGAATGCCTAAGGTCACTCACAGATTTAAGGACACGGTTGAGTCTAGAATCCAAATTTGCCAGCGCTAATTTAGTGTTCTCTCTGCCACATCATGCTGTTTAATAATGGGGAAAAAGGGCATGCCTAGAGCTAATTACTACAACCTGCATGGATTTTCTGAGAGAGTGGCCCTGGAATTTGCTTTTCTTTATTTCATTCTTAAAAGTTTTTGTAATTATTATGGGGCTCTGAAATGCTTGTAATAATTTTTTTTTTTTTTTTTGCGGTATGCCGGCCTCTCACTGTTGTGGCCTCTCCCGTTGCGGAGCACAGGCTCCGGACGCGCAGGCTCAGCGGCCAAGGCTCACGGGCCCAGCCGCTCCGCGGCATGTGGGATCTTCCCGGACCAGGACACGAACCCGCGTCCCCTGCATCGGCAGGCAGACTCTCAACCACTGCACCACCAGGGAAGCCCTCGTAATAATAAATTTATTGAGCAGTTACCATGTGGTTAATATGCCCTTATCTTCACAACAACCTCTTGAGGTATAGGTACTGTTGACCCATTTTTACAGATTAGAAAATTAAGGTTCAGAGAAGCTAAATAAACAGGCGAGGTGACATCCATGAATAAATGGAGGAGTTAGGATTAGAATCTAGGTCTGATTTCAAAGCTTATTCCTAGTAATAGTAACTCCACTAGTTTCCTTGTGATTGGATATTAAAAGATCTTTTTGGCTGAGACACTTTTTCAGAAACTGGGCCTATGAGTTTGTGTACTATGGCACCGTCTCTATGTTCTTTCTCAGTAGTAGCTGGGTGACATTGTCATAAGTAGGCAATGCTCTAATTTAAAGTAATATTTTGAAATTACTTCTTCATACATTTTAGGAAGTCATGTAGAATACTTTAAACAGCTCTGTTCACCACTGTCTGTAACATTGTGTGTTTTTATTTTTAGAGTGTTAGGTAGTTAAGGCAAAACCAAGGACACTTGTATATGTTCTGTGGGCTTTTCTTTCTGATGTCTGCCTTTACTATTTAACAGTGTTGTCTGTGGGAGAAAAATGCCTCAGCGTGCAGTTTTGGTAAGACAATATGGTCACCTGTGTGCTAGAGAATTTTAGTTTTTTATTCAAGCTGTACTTTAACATCTCTTGGATATTGTTTCTCTAGCTCCTTTCTTAGAAAATTGGCACATATAAAATTGTTTTTACTCTACTGAACCCTAACGGAAACTGCTTGAATTCAGTAAAAATTAACTATATTTATTCTATACAGTACACTGTGCCAACCTGTGGAGATTACAAGAGTAGAGAAAAAAAAGCCTCCATATTTCAGAAAACCAGTCATTCTGGCAGTCCATAATCTAGGGAACAAGAACTAAGCTATGTGTGTAGGTGGATCTATAATTGAAAGAAGGATCATATCCTAGAGGAGTTCAGAAGAGAGCTCGTTAGCCCTTCGGGGTGGTGGGATGGACCAGGAATGGGATAGAAGTGGAAAACCAGATAAGGCAAGTTCCTACCGCAACTGAGGAGACTACTCCTTCAGAGGAACTAGAACTGTGTACATGTGGCTATTTAATTTTAAAATTAAATAAAATCTAAAATTCAGTTCCTCGGTCACAGTAGCTACCTTGCAAGTGCTTTAATAGCCACATGTGGCTAGTGACTATCATCACAGCACAGATATAGCACATTTCCACCATTGTAGAAACTCGTATTGGACAGAATTGTCACACTGTTTCTCACTTCCATGCAGTGTAGGACACTTGTGACTTCTGTGACAGCACTGAAGTTTTTTTTTTTTTCCTTTAATGAACACACCATTTAGCTAACAGGCGTAAGATACTTTAGTTAGGATGGCTATTTTAAATATCTGTATTTAGTGTGTAAAGAGGATTAGAGATTGGTTTTATATCTAAAGCAGTGCAGATTTAAATTGCTTATTTATGAAATATATGGATTAAGCACTTTTCAAGAATTGGCCATACGTTTGGGGCTTCCCTGGTGGCGCAGTGGTTGAGAGTCCGCCTGCCGATGCAGGGGACACAGGTTCGTGCCCCGGTCCAGGAAGATCCCACATGCTGCGGAGCGGCTAGGCCCGTGAGCCATGGCCACTGAGCCTGCGCTCCGCAACGGGAGAGGCCACAACAGTGAGAGGCCCATGTACCGCAAAAAAAAAAAAAGAATTGGCCATACGTTTGTGTTTAAAACATGTAGCCAGAATTAAAACATGGCTTTCATTACCTGACACATGTATGTTCTTGACTAACCTGTGTTGTACTGTGAACTGGCAAAATAGGAGTCTCCATGTTGAAGTCCTTTGATCCATGATCAAATCTTTAAAAACTTTTTTATATTCTTTCAAAAAATCGAGCTGAAATCCGTATAACAAAATTAACCATTTTAAAGTGAACAATTCAGTGGCATTCAGTACATTCAGTGTTGTAAAAACCATCACCTCTGTCTAGTTTTTTTTTTTAATATAAATTTATTTTATTTATTTTTGGCTATGTTGGGTCTTTGTTGCTTCGCGCGGGCTTTCTCTAGTTGCAGCGAGCGGGGGCTACTCTTCGTTGCAGTGTGTGGGCTTCTCATTGTGGCGGCTTCTCTTGCTGTGGAGCACGGGCTCTAGGCCTGTGGGCTTCAGTAGTTGTGGCACGTGGGCTCAGTAGTTGTGGCTCACGGGCTCTAGAGCGCAGGCTCCCTAATTGTGGCGCACGGGCTTAGTTGCTCTGCGGCATGTGGGATCTTCCTGGACCAGGGCTCGAACCCATGTCCCCTGCGTTGGCAGGCGGATTCTTAACCACTGCGCCACCAGGGAAGTCCCCACCTCTGTCTAGTTTAAAAATATTTTCATCACCCCAAAAGGAAACCTGTACCCATTAAGCAGTTACTTCCCATTCCCCTTTCCTTCCAGCTTCTGGCAACCACCAGTCTGCTTTCTGCCTCTCTGGATTTACCTATTCTGAATATTTCTTGTAAGTGGAATGGTATAACATGTGACCTTTTGTGACTGGCTTATTTCACCATGATCAAATTTAACTAGCAATTTTAAGACCCAGATTATATCATCTGTGTTAAAACACAGTACTGTTGCCCAGCTGTTTTTTGGTAAAATCTTTTCTTGTTTTAAAAATTGTGGTAATAATTTTACCACAGTTATTTCTCTTTTTAACTTAGGGTGTGGCAGTTTTATTCACTCATACACTCTGATAACTTTCCTACTTAATTAGAATTATTCCTTTGAACACTTGATAAGATTATGTTTCTGAACATGGAGATACCATTGGAAAATATGAAACAATAATTTTCATTCCTTGGGAGGTTTACTTCTCTTTCACTAACAGATATGAACCATGCAGGACTTGAGAAATCAAGCACTAATAGTCACCTGTTTGCTAACCATAAACAAATGACTTTGGGCCTAGTAGAATTCTAAGTCCAGGATCAATAGTAGCCAGTAAATCTGGATGTGATATGCATTTCGAGTAAGACCAGAGTAGAATGAACAAGAATGGGTTGCGTGTGTGTGTGTGGAGACTGGGTACAACTACACTGAGAAGCTTAAATTTAAGGAACATCGTATTATATCTGTGATTTTTCTGGTTCATTATTCCAAAAACATCCATCACTTTGCAGATGTCTCTAGCATTGCCATTAAGTTTATAATGTTATCCGTGGTCTGAATGCATGGAAAGCTTTTTTTCACCATGGGAAAACTATGGTCAACTTCTTATTTGGGGCCCCTTTAATAATATCATGAGGTGTATATTAAGCATTTAATTGCTTTTGGTACTTGACTCTGTAAGCTTTATAAACTTAAACATACTATAAAAGTTAAGATATTTTGAAAAACCATGAACAGATTTTGCATTATTCATCCATGGGGGTGATCTCACGACTGATGTCACTGTCATGAGAAGTGCCTTACAGCCTAATGCATGTATTGTATACTTGTAAATTGAAGCGTTGCTTCTAGAGCTCTAGGAGATCAGGTGTATGTGCCACTTCATTGCTCACTTGCAGTTTGGGTCACATCTTAATAAGTGACAGGAGAGCCCACCATACCAGTTATCTCAGTCTTTTCCTGCCTTAAAATATTTGTACATCATCACTTACTCTGTTTACTTTTTCTTTTTCTTTTTTTTTTTTTTTGCGGTACGCGGGCCTCTCACTGTTGTGGCCTCTCCCGTTGCAGAGCACAGGCTCCAGACGCGCTGGCTCAGTGGCCATGGCTCACGGGCCCAGCCACTCCGTGGCATGTGGGATCTTCCCGGACCGGGGCACGAACCCGTGTCCCCTGCATCAGCAGGCGGACTCTCAACCACTGCGCCACCAGGGAAGCCCTCGGTTTACTTTTTCTGAGTGATTTTCAACAGGGGCTGTCTGAGGAAGGGCAAGATGGCACTTACATAACTTGGAAAAGCCCAGTTGAGTCTGATATGTTAGATAGTAGTTATCTATTTCATAGGGTCTTCAGGGGAATTAAATGAGATAGCAGTTAGCACATAAGGGCTCAATAAAAATTAATTGGAGTTAGGGTCATTTGCCACCAACTTCACCCCTACCTCCAGCACTGTATGGATTGGTGAGTGCTTCTTATCCTTGTCTAGCCCATAATAGACACTCAGTACATGTTAGCTGATAGAATTGAATTGATATTCAGTCATGTTTGGAGGTGGAGACTCATATTTGTTGAATATCTACTAGGTGCCACAAGTTATTTAATTGATACTGTACAAATGTATTCTCTCATTTAATCTTGTCTGGCAGATGGCATGTCATTTCCATGATTCCAGTGAAATAATTGTATCTCATAATTTATAAATGACAAGCCAGGATTTAAAGCCAGGAGTCAGCTCAGTTCTGCCCTCTTGCTACTACCCTGTGCCACCTCCTCCATCCCTAGGGTGGTATGTGAACTTGATTCATTTATAGCACTGCCTGGCTTTCTCTGAAAATTGAGTAGTGCTTCCTTATCTTACCTAAAAACTTTTTAAATAGGAAAACAAAATAAGTATATTATGTCTGAAGTACAATTCCTGTTACCTTCCAAACTGAGTTCAAAGGATTCCCCCCGCCCCCCGCCCAGTTTCTGTTAAAATACCCTGCTTAACCACATAAGTTGGGATCATCTTAGACTTTTCATACTTCCTTTCTTCCTACTCCTGTCAGATATTGCTCCCATTATCTTTGCACTTAACACCTCCTCTAATTGTACTGCTTATTTGTCCTGATGGCATACTTTTTATAAGTAGTGTTTATAGTCTTTCTGCCTTGTAGTCTTTACCTCTCTGGTTGATCTATGCACTACCATAGAATGATCCTCCTAAGTAATACTTGGCTAGTATGTCACTTCTTTCCTCAAAAAACTGGTTGCCCTTTACCTTTCAGGGATAGGAATTACATTTTTTTTTTTTCTTTTTTGGCCACGCCGTGCCAGCTTGCACAATCCCAGTTCCCTGACCAGGGATTGAACCCAGGGCCATGGCAGTGAAAGCCTGGAATCCCAACTACTAGACGACCAGGGAACTCTCAGGAATTACTTTCTTCAGCACTTCATGTTATTGAAGATTGGGCCAAAAATTTTGTTGACTTATGGGCGTTAATACTTTCTGGGCAATGATTTTATTTTATTTTTATTTTTATTTTTTTCACACAAATAAACAATGTATTTCAGTTATTTTAGATCTAATAAAATTGCAGCTGTGTAGAATTCCAGATTCTATTCCATAATACAATAATAGTGGTGATTTTATTTTTAAAAATTTTTAATATTTTGTTAGTTTCTGCTTTATAACAAAGTGAATCAGCTGTACATATACATATATCCCCATATCTCCTCCCTTTTGTGTCTCCCTCCCACCCTCCCTATCCCACCCCTCTAGGTGGTCACAAAGCACCGAGCTGATCTCCCTGTGCTATGTGGCTGCTTCCCACTAGCTATCAATTTTACATTTGGTAGTGTATATATGTCCATGCCACGCTCTCGCTCTCACTTTGTCCCAGCTTACCCTTCCTCCTCCCTGTGTCCTCCGAGCAATAATTTTAAATGTGAGTTTTGCAGGTTATTCTTTATTGGTGTGCAGGATTCATGTGACTTCAAATTCTTTGATGTCTTTGTGCATCTTGTGTATTCTTTTTTTTTTTTTTTTTCGGTACGCGGGCCTCTCACTGTTGTGGCCTCTCCCATTGCGGAGCACAGGCTCCAGACGCGCAGGCTCAGCGGCCACGGTTCACGGGCCCAGCCGCTCCGCGGCATGTGGGATCTTCCCGGACCGGGGCACGAACCCGCGTCCCCCGCATTGGCAGGTGGACTCTCAACCACTGCGCCACCAGGGAAACCCTTGTGTATTCTTTAAAGCAAGAGTACTTAGATATTGGAGTATCATTTAGGTTTATCAGATATAAAAAATAAACTTATGTATTGGGGTATTAGAGTATATTTCACATCTCTTCCAGTGATGTCATAAGATATGCAGTATGACACTTGTGGAAACTGGATTGTTGCTTGACCTTAGAATTCTAATATATGACAAAATTGGCATCATTGTAGTCACTTTTTATGAGATGATGTAAGGGCCTATATGCATTTCAGAGACTATATGAATGTCCTTTTAATTTTATTGGTATTGAATAGAATTTATTCAAGGATCTTGATAATACATATGATTATAGAATCTTAAAAAGGACTGATCATTGCCTTCTTGGGCTAGAGCTACCAAGGGAGAATCTAGAGAAGTAATGTGTATTTGTTGAGTAGAATCTTACTTACTTGATCTGTGCTGGGCTGCAGATTACTTTTATATAATATCTGTAAAGGAAAAGTTTATGAAGCAAATTCAGAGAATAAACATGGTTTTGTGAATACATTTCAGTTACTGAAAATGTTTTAAAATTCGCTGTGATGGGTAGATTTTTTAGTAAGTTAAACAGAGGCTTCTAATTTGAAAGCCTAAATTAGTTGCCATTGTTCTGAATTATTGAGGTTTTTGTTTGTTATTGAACTTCTGTTTTCCCTGTATTTTTTTTTTTTTTTTTTTTTTTTTTTGTACGCGGGCCTCTCACTG
>NW_006789814.1:1917987-1929731 GCF_000442215.2 Lipotes vexillifer
GTCCCCTGCATCGGCAGGCGGACTCTCAACCACTGCGCCACCAGGGAAGCCCTATTTTTCCTGTATTTTAAAAGATAAGTAAAATGGATGTATAGGTCTCAATTTTTAATAGAAGTTATTTCTATTAAACAGCACCTGTGGAACCTTCTCAAGAGGAACAGTCATTGTTGTGTGAAGGTAATTTTCTATGATGTGACTCTTTGAACATCTAATTCAGAAAACATTAAGTTGTCTGTGGTGTGTAAAGCTAGATACTATTTTGTAAATATATATTATATCTCAATTTCTTGTCTAGGTTCAAATTCAGCTGTTAGCATGGAACTTTCAGAACCTGTTGGTAAGAAAATTTCTGACCATATTAATACAGTAATATGAAACTCTTTCACTCTCAAGATTTAAGGTACAAATGTAAGTGTTACGCTTATTATAATGCCTACATTTTAAACTGAATCTTTGCTGTTAGGATTTAGAAAACAGAACTAATTGGGCATTAATACTGCCATGCTATATTTATTGATTGATTGATTGATTGTACGCCAGCCTCTCACTGTTGCGGCCTCTCCCATTGCGGAGCACAGGCTCCGGACGCGCACGCTCAGCGGCCATGGCTCACGGGCCCAACCGCTACCGGGGCATGTGGGATCTTCCCGGACCGGGGCATGAACCTGTGTCCCCTGCATCGGCAGGCGGGCTCTCAACCACTGGCGCCACCAGGGAAGCCCCATGATAAATTTATTGATGGCAAATATAAAAGAATTGAATGGAGGAAATGCAAAAGTCAGTTTGAATAGTTGTACTTGATCCATTTACTTTGTGAAAATTTTCTTCCTTTTTGTAATGTTCTTACCCTTAAGGGTTTCATATTCCCAAGGTGATTAATAACGTCGATATCAAAGTTCTGTTACTTGCAGAGGAAAAGAAAAGATCTAAATCTTTTCACACTTTTTTGTATTCTTATTTGGACCTTCCCCTTTCTTCTACTGTCAGGACATCTTGACGATGGAATAACTGGGCTGTTAGGAATGTTAGATCTGCTGTTCATGTTTTGTTTGTCCTTATGAAGATGAAGCTACGTTAAAATAGTCTCTTCTAGTCTCTGAGTCAGAGCTCTGATGTCAGCAGTGAGGAGGCTAGCTTGTCCGTTTCTGTTGTGAAAGAGATTTTCTTGCTTGTGTGTCACTAGAGGTTAGGAAATGGAACTGAATATGTTAAGTTCTATTTGTTATTTGAAAGCATCTGTGTTTTAAAGTACAGATGATAAACGTTTTTCGGAATACTAAGCTAAAATGTCTTATTTCAGTAGAAAACGGGGAGACAGAAATGTCCCCAGAAGAATCATGGGAGCACAAAGAAGAAATAAGTGAAGCAGAGCCAGGGGGTGGTTCTTTGGGAGATGGAAGGCCCACAGAGGAAAGTGCCCAGGAAATCATGGAGGAGGAAGAGGAAATACCAAAACCTAAATCTGTGGTTGCACCACCAGGTGCTCCTAAGAAAGAACACGTAAATGTAGTATTCATTGGGCATGTAGGTAAGTTGTACTCATAGCAGTGATAAGAAATGACCAAAGTTATTGGGTACATCAAACATAGAACATCTTATTTAGCTACTTGGAAGTGTTTCGTGAAACTGAACTAAATTAATCTAAAATGTCTTGATTTTTTTTTTTTTCGGTGTTACACGGGCCTCTCACTGTTGCGACCTCTCCCGTTGCGGAGCACAGGCTCCGGACGCACAGGCTCAGTGGCCATGGCTCATGGGCCCAGCCGCTCCGCGGCATGTGGGATCTTCCCGGACCGGGGCACGAACCCGAGTCCCCTGCATCGGGAGGCAGACTCAACCACAACGCCACCAGGGAACCCCTAAAATGTCTTGATTTTTAACTCAATAGATTTTTTTTTTAGCTGGCAAGACATTGCCAGTGCTTTATTTCTGAAGGTTGTGATGGCATGGAAGCTGGAAGAAAATAAGCTTCAGTATATTTGTATGTAATGAATAACTGGTCTATAGACCACTGATTATGGCTCAACATATTATGACATCTGTTAATTAATATAAAAAATGTACGTATATTTTTTATGTGAACTTCAGTTGATTTTGCAGTATTAACTTTACTAGGTAGTATAATTTTGTGTGTGCAAAAAATGAATAATTTGGAGTAACTTCTGGATGTTGTCAGGTTGCTGGTTTAGCACACAAAACAAAACCCTATTTCATTTATTCAGATATTCTCTGCCAATCTCACTTATCAGAGAGAAGTGAGAAGAAAATAAGGGAATTATGTGGCCCTTTATCTTATCTCTGCCTTGCCCTGATGATACACGGTTCTACTTTTTTTTAGTAGCAAGAACTCCTTTGAAATTTGTAAAGGAACACCTATACTGGCTAAAAGTGAAAAAGCAGACTACCTAAATGCAGTTCATGGATCTTTGGCTACTTTTGTTCTCCTTCAGGCTCCTCTTGGGTAATTCATATTCTGTTGCTGCTGCAGAAGGTCAAGGAGCAATCTGTTAAAGTCTTTCTTTATCAGTAAAGTAGCGCTAAGTCACTGCAGAGCTGCAGGGGGTCTTAGCTTCAAAGGGAGAAGGTGACTAACCAGAGCTTATGACCCAAATTCCTATCATTGCAGTTGCTTTTGCAAGCTGTAATTATGATGTTAAACGGACCTTTAGTTGTATTCCTATATAGTGATGGTGTTTTGTTTTGTTTTTATTACACCTGTGGTTTGCCTATTGTTGATGATGTTGTTAACTTTTTAGATGCTGGCAAGTCAACCATTGGAGGACAAATAATGTAAGTATATTTTTTGTTAAATATCTTAAGACTCTCATGGAACATTAATTAAATGTATTTCTAATAGCTGTCTTTTAGATTTGTGTATAAAAATATAGAACCCTAGATTATAAGAAATCTTAGTCTGCTTTAAATATGATTTTCTTGGGAATAATGAATCCAGGGAACTGGTTTTTCCTCATTCATCAACTTCTTGAATATATGTGGATTTAATCAAAGACAGTCTGGCTAACATGCTGAATAGTTTTTATTATCACACATATAGAAAGGTATCTAGGTATGAAAATGCCATGGTTGACTTTTAGTGATGTGTTCTAGAATTGAAAAATAATTAAAATGTCTTTTTAATCTCTTCTAAATTAGACTCATTTCTTTAAGCTGTGTCATCAGAGGATCCAGAGGGCATATCTTCATTGTCTTGCCTTGTTAAGTAATCTTAATCAGTAATCTTGCCAATTACTTTTGAAAATTTCCACAACAGACCCTAAAGCAGGCCGTTACACAGGAATCCTTATTACCTAAGGCTCTGTGGAAGGAAGTGACAGGCCCAGTTGATGTTGTGTTTTAGGAGAGTGTATATTTTTTGCTTATGGGCTGGAATTTTCATTGGCATTTCACCAATATTCTATACCAAAATGGTTAGAAGTATGCACTGTAGATGACTCTGCAGAGAACAACACATAGAGACTAAAGCTAAGAACAGGATTTGATTTGGATTGAGTCAAGGGAAGCAGTTAGGTATTACTAAAGAATTATTTTAAAATTTATAATCTCATTTTGACTAATATTTTTAAAATATTAAATATTGAGGGCTTCCCTGGTGGCGCAGTGGTTGAGAGTCCGCCTGCCGATGCAGGGGACTTGGGTTCGTGCCCCGGTCCGGGAAGATCCCACATGCCACGGAGCGGCTGGGCCCATGAGCCATGGCCACTGAGCCTGCGTGTCCGGAGCCTGTGCTCCGCAACAGGAGAGGCCACAACAGTGAGAGGCCCGCGCACCGCAAAAATAAATAAATAAATAACATAACATAACATAACATAAAATATTAAATATTGAAATGTATTAGTAAGACATAATTGCTTGGACAACCGTTGGAATTATTTTCTTTTATACAGTATTTAATTTGCTTTTTTAAACTTTTATTCTGAAATAATTTTAGACTTAACAGAAAGGTTGCAAAAACTACAGAGTTGCTATACAACTAATTTTACCATATTAAATAAACATAGTACAATCATCACAACTAGGGAGTTAACACTGACACAGTACTATTTACTAAACTACAGATCTTACTTGAATTTTACCAGTTGTTCCACCAGTGTCGTTTTTTTCTGTTCTGGAGTTCCACATTGCATTTAATTGTTACGTCTCCTTAGTCTCCTCCAACTTGTGACATTTTCTCAGTCTTGTCTTTCATGACCTTCATAATTTGAAGAGTGTTATTTGGTTATTTTATGAGATGTTCCTCAATTTGGGTTTGACTGATGTTAACAATTAGATTGAGGGTATGCATTTTGGATAAGAATGTCACAGAGGCATGTTGTGCTCTTAACAGAGCATCCTATCAGGGCGCACAAAATAGCAATATTCAGTATGTTTTATTTATTACTGGTGATAACAGCCATGATTATTTAGTTAAGGTGTTGTCTGCCAGAATTCTCCACTGGAAAGTTATTTTTTTCCCCATTATCTTGGGGGAAGTAATTTGAGATTGTAAATATCTTTTCCACTGAAACTTTAATTCAGCATCTACCCCAGTGGTACTTGTACTTTAAAGTGGCTTTTTGTGGAGTTCAAATTCCCCTCAAAAGAGGTTTAAAGGCTTCCTCACTTCACAACTGAATAATTTGTGAGTAACTAAATGTTGTTTCTCTTTTCTTTCAACATTTTCAGGTATTTGACTGGAATGGTTGATAAAAGGACACTTGAGAAATATGAAAGAGAAGCTAAAGAAAAAAACAGAGAAACTTGGTAAACTTTTATGACACTCTAAATTACTTTTTTTTTTTTTTTTTTTTTTTTTTCTTGCGTTATGCGGGCCTCTCACTGTCGTGGCCTCTCCCATTTGCGGAGCACAGGCTCCGGACGCGCAGGCTCAGTGGCCATGGCTCACGGGCCCAGCCGCTCCGCGGCATGTGGGATCTTCCCGAAACGGGGCACGAACCCGCGTCTCCTGCATCGGCAGGCGGACTCTCAAGCACTGCGCCACCAGGGAAGCCCTCTAAATTACTTTTAAGGAAACTCTGCCTACTTAATGCTTTTGTAGTCTACTAAGATGTAAGTTCATGAGGTCTAAAATGGTGTCATAACAAAGGAAAAGTTTCCCTTCCCCTCATACTACCTAGTAGATCAGTTCCTGATGACTTCATAACTTTACACAGAGAAAATTTGGCAATATCCAAACATATAGGATAATAATAGGAGACTTGTGGGATAAATTATAAAATATCTATTTAATTAAGTCATAACCTGGCCACTAAAATTTCATTTATAGAATTTATAGTAACCAGAAATAGAACTGATGTTACAGTGGAATTTGGGGAGAAAGCAGGTAACATAATAGTACTTTAGGGTATGATCATTATGTGAATAATGAAAAAAGAATAGACGGAATTATTGACAGTGGTTGCCTTTGCATGGTGAGAGAAAGAGTCAGCTTTTTTCTTCTTTCTAACTTATTTTTTTTAACAAGCTTTATCTAAATAGGACATTGATGGTCTTTTTTTTTTTAAATTGTATTTCTGTGTTAAGGGAAAAAATCCTAATCAGTATAATACGAAAAAATGGATTACTTACTGTGAAATACAGATGATGTCATCTAAATTAACACCTACTGTTATAGTTGGTTTATTTCGATATTTCTTCACTATGTAAATTTAATTTTTAGCAAGTAACCATTGCTCCCAAATGGTGTATTAGTGGCCGCTACTTTTGAAAGATACCATTAGACAGCCTTATTTGTATTATACTTTGTGCTAGATGATTTTTAAAATGAAATATAAAGGAACTTATTACTTAACTCATGGTGATATTGGCACTGGTACTAAATAATCTTTCTTTGTATGTTGTCAGCTTGTTCTCATACATAATGTTTGCTTATAGAATATATAATTGACACTGGATATATATAAAAGCACTGAGTGTTTGAATCACAAGAACACAAGTTTTAATCATTTAATTTTTATTTCTACCCAGTCTTGTTCATGATTTAAATGTTGGTAGAAGAATATTTTTAAAACTTTCATGTTCTTACCAGTATTATTCTTATTTTAAAATTATTTCAGGTACTTATCTTGGGCCTTAGACACAAATCAGGAAGAACGAGACAAGGGTAAAACAGTAGAAGTGGGTCGTGCCTATTTTGAAACGGAAAAGAAGCATTTTACAATTCTAGATGCCCCTGGCCACAAGAGTTTTGTCCCAAATATGATTGGTGGTGCTTCTCAAGCAGATTTGGCTGTACTGGTAAGGAAAGACGTTTCCAATTCATCTGTGTATTTGTTAACAGCCCAACTTATAATGTAAACTTTTTTTTTTTGGCTGCGTTGGGTCTTCGTTGCTTCACGCAGGCTTTCTCTAGTTGTGGTGCGTGGGCTTCTCATTGCAGTGGCTTCTCTTGTTGAGGAGCACGGGCTCTAGGTACACGGGCTCAGTAGTTGTGGCTCGCGGGCTCTAGAGAGCAGGCTCAGTAGTTGTGGCACACAGGCTTAGTTGTTCCATGGTATGTGGGATCTTCCCAGACCAGGGCTTGAACCCGTGTCCCCTGCATTGGCAGGCGGATTCTTAACCACTGCGCCACCAGGGAAATCCTAAAATGTAAACATTTGAATTTACCTTCTAAAAGCTAGAATTTAGGTTACAGTGAATTATAATATATACATAGTCACGATTTTCACTTTTGTCTCTCTATCTGCCCAGTAAATCTTCATAATTTGATTTACTCATGAAAATGTTCCAGTTTTTCTCTGCCCTTTATTACCTCTTACTGTGCCAGAAATTAGTGTCCACTGACTGCCAAGCCTAATCCATTTTGTAGTCAATAAATGTACTGTGGGTACAAAAATGAATAAGAAATTATCCGTTTTAAGGTCTTCAGTCATTTTGCAATTTTTTTGGCAGGGGGTGGTCAGTGTACTAGCACTAAATCACATACGTATTTGAATTTTAAAATATAAAGGCACACTAGATTTTGGAAAATTGGGAATCAAGAAACATTTACCAAAATCTTAAAGCATTTAGACATTGTGATGTTCAAAAGTATGTATGTTATAACTAATTTACTTATATTTTCTTGGAAGAAGCTTCTGATAAAACTGAAAGGAAAGATGTTTTATTGCCAGAAGAGTGTACCTGAATGTGTAAGAATAAACTGTTTAATTTCTTGGAATAGGTCATCTCTGCCAGGAAAGGAGAGTTTGAAACTGGATTTGAAAAAGGAGGACAGACAAGGGAACATGCAATGTTGGCAAAGACAGCAGGTGTAAAACACTTAATTGTGCTTATTAATAAGATGGATGATCCAACAGTAAATTGGAGCAATGAGAGGTAAGTTTGGATGTCTTACTGTTTTGTTTTTTTTTTATAGACATGTTAGTGGAATAAAGGATGGTTTTGTTACTGTATGCTTTTTTTCCCCTGGGGTTTTTCTAAACCTTGATTTGTGTAGTGTTGAAACTAGAGTTCAGTTGCTTTACATTATAATTATTTATAAATATTAATAGATATGAAGAATGTAAAGAGAAACTAGTGCCATTTTTGAAAAAAGTTGGCTTCAATCCCAAAAAGGACATTCACTTCATGCCCTGCTCAGGACTGACTGGAGCAAATCTTAAAGAGCAATCAGATTTCTGTCCTTGGTACATGTAAGTAACCTTTTTAAAAGTTTGTGTCTTAATAAGTAATTTAAGAAAATATTGACTGTAACCTTGGCATTAAAAATACCATGACCTTTGTCTTTTAATTGGGTTGTCTTTTTGTTATTGAGTTGTTAAGGCTACTTTACTCACCTGATACAAGTCCCTTATCAGATATGTGATTTACAAGTATTTTCTCCCATTCTGTGGGCTGTCTTTTTACTTTCTTGATGGTGTCCTTTGAAGCACAAAAGGTCTTAATTTTGATGAAGTCTAGTTTATTTTTTTTCTTAATTGTGCTTTTGGTGTCAAGCCTAGGGAAGTGTTGCCTAATCCGGTCATAAGGAGTTAGCCCTGTTATTTTCATTTAAGCCTGTTGAAGCTCTTAGGGGAGTGTTTCATTTTGGATTAATTTTTTGTAAGGTAAAGTCTTGATTACTTTAGCTTTATGAGTGTTTAAATTGGGAAGTGTGAGTCTTTGAATTTTGTTATTTTTTTCCCCAAAATTATTTTGGCTGTTCCGGGTCCCTTGAATTTCCATATGAATATTAGGATCAGCTCATCAGTTTCTGCCAAAAGGCATCTGGGATTTTACTAAGGATTACATTGAATTTGTAGATTGGTTTGCAGGGAGCATTGCGATCTTGGCAATATTAAGCCTCCCAATCCATATACTGTAGTTTTAAATGGGAAACTATTAATATTTTATAGAATCCTGATTTCAGAGCTGGAAAACTCCATAAAAATTAAGTAATAGAGTGGAGTCATTTTATTACATGTGGGCTATTTGCCATAAAATACTTTTCTCAATTTTAATAAAATAAGTTTATGGGGAAGCTTTTTCATTATATTGAGCTATTTTGTTTTTTTTTTAATTTTCTGAGGAATAAGTGAAATGAACTGGATAATAAAAAGGTTGAATGAGAAGACTACATGGGTAGAATGGAAATATTGTTAAAACCACTTTTTTTTGTATAAAGTTAGAGTCATGTAATTTCTTAAAACTTTAACATTTATGTTGACTCTCTTTAATGGATATTGTTATGTTCTCAGTGGATTACCATTTATTCCATATCTGGATAATTTGCCAAACTTCAATAGATCAGTTGATGGACCAATCAGGCTGCCGATTGTGGATAAGTACAAGGTAGGTACCCAAAATGTTCAAGAAGTTGGGTTTTATGGGAGGTGATAAATTGTTTTAAATTATGAAATAACTTTAATAATTAACAACATAACATAGATGTCTCTTCTTTAATGGTTATATATTATTCAGTGATATAGATAGACCATAATTTAATCAACAAACTTAGTTTATTTCAGCTATTTTTCAGTGAGCCAATGATCAGTTTTAGAGAGAGACTCCTATAAGTAAAATTGCTGGAAGGGTTTGTGTATTAACGTTGATGGATACTGACAAACAGCCTTCCAGAATACAGTGCTAACTTACATGACCACCAGCAAGCAGTATATGAGTGCTAGTTTTCCCATAGCCTCATCAACCAACTGGATGTTAATCTTTAAAAAAACAAGCTTCACTATTTTTAAGTAGGTTTTTAAGTACTGCACTATCAATATGTACTATTTTGCCCTCTTCTCAGACACTTCGTTCTTTGATTAGCTTCATGTTAAATTTCTTGAACAAGTTATTTTTCCAATTTTATAAAAGAGAGAAGAGTCTCAGTTATTTTTGAGAGAACCTGAATTTGAACAAATAATTCAGATCTTCAAACATAAAATTCTGCCCTGTCTCCTGCAGTGTGCTTTCTTTTTAAATCCTAAGCCTACTTATTTATTAGTATTATAATTATACATATGCTTATGACACAGATATAGAGTATTTACCTGTGTTTGAGATTAATCCTAAGCATTCTACCACTTGAGCTAAAGATTTTCTTTTGTGAGTAAGCCCTGCAAGATTTCACTTTGGGTTGTTGAACTGCTGTAGAGTAGTACTAGAAGTCTGACATTTGGTTTTTCATTTTAAATTTAAACAGGATATGGGCACTGTGGTCCTGGGAAAGCTAGAATCAGGATCTATTTGTAAAGGTCAGCAGCTTGTTATGATGCCAAACAAGGTAAGAATTAGTAACGCTCTTGCTCATTTAAATTTTCTCTTGAAAATATTAGCAAGGAGCCAGAACTTTTCAGTCTTAGGGATTTCATTAAAAGAAACAACTTTTTAAATCCAGGATTATGTTTTATTAACGTCAAGTACAAAATTTAATCAAGAATATGTGATGTTATTTATTGACAAATGGAGAAGGGACAGTATTAGCTCCATGTTAGAGTTAAAAGGTGCACCATCTGGCTTCACTGGTGGCGCAGTGGTTGAGTCCGCCTGCTGATGCAGGGGACACGGGTTCGTGCCCCGGTCCGGGAAGATCCCATGTGCCGTGGAGCAGATGGGCCCGTGAGCCATGGCCGCTGAGCCTGCGCGAACGGAACCTGTGCTCCGCAACAGGAGAGGCCACAACAGTGAGAGGGCCCGCGTACCACAAAGAAAAAAAAAAGGTTCATCATCATGAAAGCTTCAACTCCGTTTTTTTTTTTGTTTTTTTATTTAATTTATTTATTCTTGGCTGCATTGGGTCTTCGTTGTTGTGCGCAGGGGCTACGCTTAGTTGCAGTGAGCAGGCTTCTCATTGCAGTGGCTTCTCTTGTTGTGGAGCACGGGCTCTAGGCACGCGGACTTCAGTAGTTGTAGCACGTGGGCTCAGTAGTGGTGGCTCGCGGGCTCTAGAGCACAGCCTCAGTAGTTGTGGCACACAGGCTTAGTTGCTCTGCGGCACGTGGGATCTTCCTGGACCAGGGCTTGAACCCGTGTCCCCTGCGTTGGCAGGTGGATTCTTAACCACTGTGCCACTAGGGAAGCCAAACTCCATTATTTTACAGGAAGTAAATAGAAATCTGAAGTGATTAAGTGACTTGCTTCTGTTAACACACTGGATGAGTAAGTGAGCCAGGGATGAAAACTCAGCTTTAATCATGACATAATTAGCTTCCTTTTATTTTTTGTACATCGTTATGTTGGGTACTATAAAATAATGTGTCTAACCTATGTTCCTAATTTATTTTGGGAGAAGAGGATTTGCCTTTATCATAAATGGGTCTTGGGGCTTCCCTGGCGGCGCAGTGGTTGAGAGTCCACCTGCCGATGCAGGGGACGCGGGTTCGTGCCCCGGTCCGGGAAGATCCCATGTGCCGTGGAGTAGATGGGCCCGTGAGCCATGGCCGCTGAGCCTGCGCGAACGGGGATCCCGCGTGCCGCGGAGTGGCTGGGCCCGTGAGCCATGGCCGCTGGGCCTGCGTGTCCGGAGCCTGTTCTCCGCAATGGGAGAGGCCACAGTAGTGAGAGGCCCGCGTACAGCAAAAAAAAAAAAAAAAAAAACTCTTTCTTTCTACCTTATTGTAATTTCTTCATTATTGGAGAGGGTTTTATTAAGTAACATGCAAAAATCTCAAGCTATTCCTTTGTGTATTTCTGACTGCTCAGTTGCTAATAATTGCACATGATGTTTTACTAAGAAACTGTTAACCTGTTTTCCAGAGGACTTCTCTAACAATCTAGAGGTATTAGTTATGTAGGAAAACAGGCCTAAATCATCAGAACCTCCAAATAGAGACTTTGTTAAGATTTAACTGAGAATTTCTTTCTTTCTTTTTTTTCCATAAATTTATTTATTTATTTTTGGCTGTGTTGGGTCTTCGCTGCTGCACACAGGCTTTCTCTAGTTGTGGAGAGCGTGGGCTACTCTTCGTTGCGGTGTGCAGGCTTCTCATTATGGTGGCTTCTTTTGTTGTGGAACACGGACTCCAGGCACGTGGGCTTCAGTATTTGTGGCTCGTGGGCGCAGGCTGAATAGTTGTGGCACATGGGCTTAGTTGCTCTGCGGCATGTGGGATCTTCCTGGACCAGGGCTTGAACCTGTGTGCCCTGCATTGGCAGGCGGATTCTTAACCACTGTGCCACCAGGGAGGTCCCCTGAGAATTTTTTTACCATGCTTATTCCAGGCACAGTGAATTACAAAAGGTAATTGTCAATGTACTGTTTAGGTATAATTGGGGTTTCTTTTCTTTTTTTTTTTTTTTTTTTTTTT
>NW_006789814.1:1929741-2021662 GCF_000442215.2 Lipotes vexillifer
GGGCCTCACTGCTGTGGCCTCTCCCGTTGCGGAGCACAGGCTCCGGACGCACAGGCTCAGCGGCCATGGCTCACGGGCCCAGCCGCTCTGTGGCATGTGGAGATCTTCCCAGACCAGGGCACGAACCCGTGTCCCCCGCATCGGCAGGTGGACTCATAACCACTGCGCCACCAGGGAAGCCCTACTTTGGGGTTTCTTGATGCCTTGGAGATCAGAGTATCCTATCATAGAATCTTTTTTCTAAGGTAATTATCTCTGCAACTTGAAGGTCAATGATAAATGAATGGAAATAATGGTCAGTTTGAATCCTTGCTCTATTTTGTCTGTTCAGCAGTCAAAGAAGTTGAGTTTGCTTGTGGAGATGGAAGCAAGGGGCTTGGGGAAGAAGAATGGGGAGTGATTGCTTAATGCGTATAGAGTTTTCTTTTGGGGTGATGAAGGTGTTTTGGAGCCAGATACTGGTGATGGTTGTACACCATTGTGAATGTAGATGCCACTGAATTGTACAATGTAAAATGGTTTAAAAAGGTAAATTTTATGAGTATTTTATCACAATAGAAAGAAAAGAAAAGTACTTACTATGGGCAAGTGAACCTAGAGCTGGGCTATAGCTAAAGGTAAAGGGCCTTAATATACTAGTTCTTGTAGAAGCTGTCACTTTATACTAATGACTAAGCAGGTCAGTGTAGCATATCTTACAGTTGTTAATCAAGCCTTAAAAACTCAGTTCACTGAGTTCACTAGTCCCCTGAGTCTCAGTGGAATAGAATGAAATGTTTTAAAAGATGTAGATGCCAGGCTATTTTACATTTAAAAATTAATAGGTAGGCACCCTACAGAATGTGGGTAAAAAATTGAATATCATAAATCTGATATGGGGTTACTATCCATAATATATCAAGAACTCCTACAACTCAACAACAAAAAGAAAATAAGCTGGGCTTCCCTGGTGGCGCAGTGGTTGAGAGTCCGCCTGCCGATGCACGGGACACGGGTTCGTGCCCCGGTCCAGAAAGATCCCACATGCAGTTGGAGCGGCTAGGCCCGTGAGCCATGGCTGCTGGGCCTGCGCGCCCGGAGCCTGTGCTCCGCAAAGGGAGAGGCCACAACAGTGAGAGGCCCGCATACTGCAAAAAAAGAAAACAAGCTGACTAAAAAATGAGTGAAGAACTTAGACAGACATTTCTACAAAGAAGATGTACAGTGGCCAAAAAACACATGAAAAGATGCTTAACGTCACTAATCATTAGGAAAATGCAAATCAAAGTCACAGTGAGACCTCACACCCATCTGGATGGCTACTATCAAAAACCCAAATGAAACCCAAATGCCGGTGAGGATGTGGAGAAAATGGAACGTTTGTGCACTGTTGGCAGGAATGTAAAATTGTGCAGCTGCTGTGGAAAACATAATGGCATTTCTTCAAAAAAATTAAAAATAGAATAATCATGATCCAGCAGTTCCACATCTGGGTATATACCCTAAAGAACTGAAAGCAGACCTTGAATAAATGATGTTCAGGGACCTCCCTGGTGGTGCAGTGGTTAATAATCCGCCTGCCAATGCAGGGGACCACGGGTTCAAGCCCTGGTCCAGGAAAATCCCACATGCTGCGGAGCAGCTAAGTCCGTGCACCACAACTACCGAGCCTGCGCTCTAGAGCCTGTGCACCTAGAGCCCATGTTCCACAACAAGAGAAGCCACCGCAACAAGAAGCTCGCGCACTGCAATGAAGAGTAGCCCCAACTCGCCGCAACTAGAGAAAGCCAGCGCACAGCAACAAAGATCCAACGCAGCCAAAACTAAATATAAAAAGAACTGATGTTCATAGCAGCATTATTCATAATAGCCAAAACGTGGAAGCAACCTGTAGTGTCCATTGATGGATGAATAAGCAAACAAAATGTGGCGTATACGTACAACAGAATATTACCTCAGCTTAAAAAGGAAGGAAATTCTAACATAGGCTACAACATGGATGAACCTGGAGGGCATTATACTAAGTGAAATATGCCAGACACAAAAAGATAAATCATGTATGACCCCACTTATGTGAGGTACTTAGAGTAGGTAAAATCCTTAATACCTTTCATAAACTAAGAATTTGTTGGTCTTAATCTTAATTTTTCATAAGTATGGATTAGAGATCAGACTTGCTCTATTTTGTTTAGATATAAAAGTCCTTATTTGGAGAGAGGAATTAATTATGCTGGATTATTTGGGCAAAAAGTGTTAAACAATACTTGTTCAGTTGTGTATGGTGGAACTGCTAGTTTCTACCCCTTTATCCCATTACTGTAAAGAATTTACTAGCAAATATGGCTATATAACCAGTTCTTGGAATGAATTTCAACAGACAGGTATCAGTAAGGTATAAGCTGCCTTTTGGGAAAGAAAGCCATTATTTGTGTATGTGTGTGTACGGGGAAACTACTAGAGTTTAGCAAGTGACAGTTTGTAGAATTCTGGTATGGACTGTAATGATTCTGGATTCTCTACTGTATGTCCACCATCATGAGAAAGTTCATTTTTGTCAGGAAGACTTTATTTTGTTTGTTTTCTGCCATGTGTTTTAAAAATATGAATTACCTCTAAGGGCAGAAGTGGAATAAAATGAGGGAATACTAGTATTGCTTTTAACATTTTTTTCCCCATCTATATGCTCTTTAAAAAAAAATTATTGTGGTAAAAGACATATAAGTTTTACCATTTAATGACATTTAGGTACATTCACAGTATTGTGCAGCCATCACCACTGTCTAGTTCCAGAACATTTTCATCACCCCAAAAGGAAACTACCTATTAAACAGTCAATGTGCTTTAAAGCTTAGCTGTTCAAATAACCTTAGAGAAGTACATTCTTTGGATGTTTGGGGGATTAATAGGTAATGGAAGCTATGTCTTTTAACTCCTGGAATTTAACAATAATAATAATAAAAATTACATCCATAAAATTAAAATCAAATTTTAGATTTAATGTTGTAATTTTGAAAAAGTAAAAAAAGACAAATGTTACTTTATACTTGTTCTATTTGGAAATTATTAGGATGTGACAGATAAATCTTCTAATTGGCAGTTTGTACTTCTAGGATATGATTTTTTTCATTAAATTCGTGTCATACAAATGTTAAAAAGTTTCACACTCAAAGAATTATTTTGGCTAATCAGCAACCACAGAAAAATGTGACTTGCAAGTCTTCAGCAAACAGATAATTTTCCGTTCTATAATGCAGTGAATGTGTCAAAAAATCTCCAATCTTGGTTTCTTTTTAAGCACAACGTGGAAGTTCTTGGAATCCTTTCTGATGATGTAGAAACTGATTCTGTAGCCCCAGGTGAAAACCTCAAAATCAGACTGAAAGGAATTGAAGAGGAGGAGATTCTTCCAGGGTTCATACTTTGTGATCCTAATAATCTTTGTCATTCTGGCCGCACATTTGATGCCCAGGTAAACCAGTTATTGTAATTATTATGATAATGTTCACTGTCTAAATGAAACTAGAATTTAAATCTCCTTTGTCCTGATTATTGGTGACATGCCATTGTGTGCAGAAGGGGAACTAAAATAGAATAAACCATATATAGAGATCACAACTGTGATGTATATCTCATACACATAAAGTCTTTAAGATGGTACAAGTACTGGGTAGGTAGTATTCTTTGTAAGTTCCCTTTTTACTTCCTGTTGATAATATATATTGATACTTACATTTTTCTCAAAGTGTTTTTCACTTTAAGTAGAGTGTAGTTGCCGTGGAAGTCATGGTTTGTCTGTTCATTCAGAGCAAATAACTTTCCAGACAGAAAAACACACATAATTTCTCCATGTTATTAGCAACCTGACCTCCCCAGGACAATGAAAGAGTAAGTGATTGGTACAGCTCGCAGAATTTTTGAGTTCTAAGATACGATGACTAATCAAGTTAGATTTTGATGTCAGATACAAGGTTGTTAACTTTGGACCTTGGATACTGGGAAATGGATAAAACTATAAGTTCACATCTAGGAGGAAAAAACCTAGCATGTGAGCAGCAAAGATTAATTCCTTGGTGGGGAGTATAGAGGAAAGCCTTCCCAGAGAAGAAAGTCTGCCTGTGTCTTTAAAGTTTGTTGCCAAGAAGATCAGTGAGGTAAGGATATCAAAGTTCATGCTTGGAGGTAAGGCAACCTGATCTAACACAAAAATAAGTTGGTGCCCTATTGAGATTGTGAGTTACACATTCAATTTATTTTTTACCTAGGGATAAAGATGTGAATTTTTTTGTTTGACAGATAGTGATTATAGAGCACAAATCCATCATCTGCCCAGGTTATAATGCAGTGCTGCATATCCATACCTGTATTGAAGAAGTCGAAATAACAGTGAGTTTTAAGATAATTGAGGTTTTTATTTTAAGACCATTTCATCTTGATAATTTTTGATCAGCAACAGTGATGTATTCTTATTTGCACTTCTAGTATTAGTTTAAAGATTCTTTTATTTGACATTATTCCAATCTCATCCTTTTTTCTTGGATAGGCCTTAATCTGCTTGGTAGACAAAAAATCAGGAGAAAAAAGTAAGACTCGACCCCGTTTTGTGAAACAAGATCAAGTATGCATTGCCCGCTTGAGAACAGCAGGAACCATCTGCCTTGAGACCTTTAAAGACTTCCCTCAGATGGGTCGTTTTACTTTAAGAGATGAGGGTAAGCCTTTAAATTGATGTCTAGTGTTATATCTAAGATGCTTAGCTTTGGTAATCTTCATCTGAGTGCAGCGCACATTGCAAGTTCATAGGAAACTTGGATACTTGTTTTATAATATATTCATATAATAAATGTTTTATGAGTTGAACAGCAGACAGACTTGACAACACATCTTAGTAGTGATGCTCTAGATGAATAATCTTAATTTTAATATTTTGCAAGCAGTGGGTTTTGAGAGTCATTTTATTTATTACTAAATAAGACATTTCTATGATGAAATCCTCTGTAATATGTGTGATTAAAACTCATCTTGGGGCTTCCCTGGTGGCGCAGTAGTTGAGAGTCCGCCTGCCGATGCAGGAGATGCAGGTTCATGCCCCGGTCCAGGAAGATCCCACATGCCACGGAGTGGCTGGGCCCGTGAGCCACAGCCGCTGAGCCTACGCGTCCAGAGCCTGTGCTCCACAACAGGAGAGGCCACAACACTGAGGGGCCCGCGTACCGCAAAAAACAAACAAACAAAAAAAAAACTCATCTTGAAGGACTCTATCCTGTAGAGCAAATTTTTGCTAACCAAGCCTCTGAGGTAGACATCTTTTTTTATGCTCAGAAGAAATCATTTTAAAATCAAATATGATAAACATTAACCACATTGAAATGGGCGGAGATAAAAGGGGTACATAGATTGATAGTCTTAAGACCTAATATTTCAGAAGTTTAATATTCATGTTCTTTTGTGTGTGTGTCCATTTCTGCCTACCTGAGTGGATTGGAACAGCTGTAATTTTCTTATCTCACAGCCATGAAACTTTGGTATCATGGAAACAAAATGATATTTCTCTATAGATTATTATATTAACTTAGATAACTTTTAAGACTATGGAAAACTTTACATAAAACTTCATGGTTCACTTGAAATATAGAACAGTCAGTTCACATATTAGTTCCAGTTTCATTCAGCAAAAACTTTACTGTATATATACTGCATGGCAGGAGCCCATGCCAAGCACTGGGAATATGATGAATATGGTCCCTGAGCCTTATTTTGGAGAAATCTGTATAAAGGTGGTATCCATTTGAAGTCATTATCTTAAAACTCTTCTTGGTGAAACTGGTTACTGGGTTTGTCCCATTAATATAACAAAATGAGAATTTTAGTTACCTAATAAAATCAGGCAGAAGAAATTAATGAAGCAAGAATTTTTAACCCCAGAATTTTTTTTCTTTCTGAAGAGTAGATGGCTTTTAGGTTTTTCACAAGATCTGCACGGGTTTTGTATCTCTTATAATAGGACTGAGAGCCCTGTTTAACAGCTTTTAATGAGATAATGTACATACCATGAAATTGACCTGTTTTAAGTATACAGTTCAGTGAATTATATGTTTACAGAGTTGTACAGTCATCCCCACATCCTAATTTTATAACATCTAGAACATCTAAAAAGGAACCCTAATACCTGTTTACAAAGTCACCACCTATTCCCACCCCTAGCCTTAGGCAACCATAAATCTACTTTTTCTCTCTGCCTTTTTTTGGACACGACATATAAAATAGAATCATATAGTTTGTGGCCTTTAGTGTCTAGTTTATTTTACTCCGCATGTTTTTGAGGTTCAGTCATGTTGTGGCTTGTACTGTATGTAATTCATTCCTTTTTATTGCCAAATAGTATTCCATTGTACGGATATCCACATTTTACTTCTCCAAGCATAGATTTCTGAAAGAAAATCGTATCTTCGGTTCCCCTCCATTAATCAGAAATCATGTCTTTGATGGTAAAGCCAGTTAATTAGTAATTTACATTGTAAAATAATGATTTAAAATATGATTTAAAATAATAAATTTTAATATCTTACATAGTCTTGCTGTTAACTACTGAAAAGGTTTTTTAAAAATTTCATTTCTAGGTAAGACCATTGCAATTGGAAAAGTTCTGAAACTGGTTCCAGAGAAAGACTAAGCATTTTCTTGATGACCCTGCACAATACTGTGAGGAAAACTGACTGCAAAAGCCTACTTCACATCGCCTACTCTTATTTTCTGCCCATTGACAAACCTCTCCCCATGTTTTGCAAAGACAAAAATTCACAGCAAAAGTCCACATTATGTCAGCTTTCTCATATTGAGAGCTCTGCTATGCCACTGTTGAATTTTTCCCAAGATTTTTTTCTTCCCCTCTCAAACTCTGCTTCCTTGGACAGATTTGGCAATAGCTTTGTAAGTGATGTGGACATAATTGCCTACAATAATGAAAACCTCCCAGGAATTTTTTAATTTTTCATTTCCCTTAGGCATACTTAGTCTTTTTTTCCCCCAGGCAGATCATTCTGAGTGTGCGAGTGTGTGTGCACATGTTACAAAGACAACTACCATGTTAATAAAATATTCAATTTGAAACCCTTTTCGGTATTTGAATTGCTTTTGAATAATGTTTTTTATCTGGATGTAACATTGTTGCATTAGCTTTTTAACTTTACCAAGTAATTGAGTACATTTTATTACTTGGACTTTTCTAAACTTTCCTTATCCACTACTTTAAATGAGGCATTTACAAACAATGTTCAAGTTTGTATTAAAAGAAAGAATTAGTTTGACCCCATTCTTTTGATGGTTAATGCATACATACAATATCTTTATGCAACTGTGACACTGCTTTATTAGGTCTACCAGTTTCTGCCAATTTATATTTTAACATGATTTCTTAAACACAGTAAGTGGTTTTAAAATACAAGAACAGCATACTGTAGTTTTTATAAGTATAAAGCATAATAAAATTGTACCCCTACAAAAAATTCCATTAACTTGTTAAATTAATGGAATTTACAATAAAGACAGCATGTTGAGACGTGGCAGAAATGCCTCCTTTAGTATTTATAAGATCTGCATGCATCTAATGTGAAAACTGTATCAACTGCAAGTGCCAGTTCTACAAATTACTCAGTTTATTGTTTGTATTAGTAATTTTAAAGGCTGGATGATCCTTGCTGATTAAAGCTAAATCTCATCCAGCAACTAAATGAACATATTTTTAGAACCATCAGAATCTGCACAGACTAAAGTTAACAGTGATAGATAGAATCAAGCACAGTGTTAAGTTTTTCTCAATTTTTCGAGATTGACTGTTTTCTTGAAATTTGCTAAATTATGATTTGGATGAACCGCAGTGCAGCATTGTGGATTTTAGATCAAAGGCTGACTTTCTGTTATAACTGTGTCACAACTTTGAAATTTTTTAATGAGAATAAATGGGAAATGGAGGGGACACTTTCTGGGTTTATTGGATGCCCCCTTTATCAAAGACTTGGCCTCTTTTAGATTGGTTTATCTCTAAATAAGATACTTTGTAATTGTGTATTTAATGACATGTCCCTTCCATGTAATCATCTGCCTCAGAAAAGAAAAGCCTAGTCAGACTGTATTTCCAGTCACAAAACATAAAAATTAATCTAATCCTGTTTTCTTAACTGTAAAATTCCCATTCATTTCATGAATGAGGCCACATCTTATGGACAGAGCATAGTTACTGTCCTCCAGCTTCCTATAACTATACTCATGGCTATTAAAACTGCATGAAATTTAAATAAAATTTATTATTCTGCAAATCTCTGGGCTTTTATTTTTCTGGGATATGTGGGAGCTTTAATCAGTGCATAGTAACTCTTTTTCTACTTCCAAGTTATTAAGAACAAAATACTAGCAATTGCTTGGATTTTAATGAATCTTTAAAAGCTCAAGAGTCATTGAAATTAATCCCAGAGATAGATTTCCATTTTTAAATTGAACACATTTTTAAAAAACCAGTTATGTTTGCTATTAAAACATTTACACTTTTAGGATATTATGTGCATGTTGCCAAGACTCAAGTAAAATGACATAGATATCAACTGTGAAGGGCCTACCTCTAAAAAAAAAAAAAAAGGATAATTATGAAATAAAAATTTCAATGGATTCTTGTACATTTATGCAAATAAGATTATTTAGAAGAAACTTCATTGTTAATTTAACCAACACCATACATTTTTGTGGGCTTCTAAGTTCTTTGGGAAGAATGCTCACTTAAACTTTTGATGCATTTTAAACTCATTACACTGCCTGGTTACTTGGATGGGCAAATATAATGTCTGAAGTGAACTGGCAGTGTGTGGAGATGTTGGACCTTTAAAAAGCAATACAGATTCCTATGCTGTCATTTTGTCTTCTGTAAGTACAAACGTGTTTTACATTGTTGACAAGGCAAAAATAGGGTAATTGGCTGCAGACTTAGGATACTACAGACCTAAACATTTTTTTCCTCTTTAGCATAGATTATGTTAGAATCACAATTTTCTTTGCATTAATGTTCTTTATACAGCTTTCATGATATATTATTTAATTATAGTTTTTTAAATTAATGAATTTAAGAAAGATATTGAAATAAACATCAAACTAATGGCCATCTTAAATCCTATTTCTTACTGTGGGAGAAGGGGAAATACAGCATTTGCTTCTTGTTTTTAATCTGCAAACAACTTATCCAATGAAAATTATGTAAAATCAAACCAAAAGAGATGGACTGAGTATATAATGCCATGAAACTAAGTGACAAATAGTAAAGTGTTCTTGAGTAAGTAAGCCCATGTATATTTGTTTTGAATTAAAATATGTGGTAACTGAATGTAAAAACTTTGTAAATTATAAAAGGATACAGGTTGTTCACTGTAACAAGAGGTAATTCATACTTGTCTGCTAGTTACATAAACTACAAGAACTGCTTTTACAATATGGGATGGACTTTGAACGTGATGCAGCTGAACAGTTACAGGCATTCTCAGCTGAAGCACTGCAGATATTCTGGGTCATACTTTCAACCAGCTGCAGTTTTGCAACCCAAGAAAAAGGTGAACTTATGGTTGAAAACTGCTTCCATGATGAATTTTTGAAAAAAAGCAACTAAACTCCCTGGCAATCTTCAGAAAACACTAGTTGTGACTGTAATTACTCCGTGGTCTTTGATGGCTGTTCCACATGACAGCACTCTAGCACCTTTCCTCATTGGCATGGACTTCCTCATGGACCGCTGCTTCGTGGATGACAGCTTCACTGCTTTGAGTAGGAATTTAAGGTAGTCGAGGGACAGCTCTTAACATCACGCAACTTTCAGCTTTTAAAAACCCTTTGTGAAAATTCTGGTAACAGCACTATAGCTCTGACTGTAGGATGACTAAATTTTCAGCGTTGGCCTATCAGAATAAACTGTGCCATTAATCCTCTCACAGACATACACGTAAGGTAGATAGCAATCAACAGAATTTAGGGGACGATTTTCTGTCTCCAAATAATATGGCTTATATTTCCTCCAGCTAATTTTTCAGTGATTATAGCAGATGCCATCTAATACATTTATGATCTTGTTTCTTTCTCTAGAAATCTTGCCATGGCAGCAACTTGTTATATAAATGTAATTACACATGCACAACTTTGAGTTCAAAAACTTAGTAGGTTTAACTTTAGCAGTCAGTTGGTTATATTAGATTTCATAGTAAATGGAATAGGAAGTGTTATTTTCCTGTAGTTCAGTGGATTCCATTTGAACCAGTTTACTGCCAAATTTCAGGTAGGATAAATTTGGTTCAACTTGTGATGGTTTTGGCTCTAGGATATTCTTAATTTTCAATATGCTAGAACATACTGAGTCTTCCCTTCAGTAAATACACTTTTCACATACCTCTAATCCTATGCTTCCTTGAAACAGTAATGTGCTAGCTGAGTTGTTTACTAAGAAATGTTTTAAGGGCCTGGAGGTGTGGGAGTGTTAGGAGTGTTCTCCAAAATAAGGGAGAAGCAGATAGGCACCATGTCTGATTAGGCAGAAAATTAGGCAGGATTTCTTCATCAATTCTCAGAATGGTAATTGTCTTTTCTGCCTTGCCACACATGCCACTGTGCCCTTTAAACCTAGGTTTGTGGACAGCAAAGGCAGAATTACATTTTGTGCTTCCTGAGGTTACCCTCTGCCAGGCATATTACCTTAGTGCTTCAGATGTCAGCCCAAGTCCCTGCTACCTCCTTTCCTGCTTCCCCGGGAAGAGTGTCTGTGCTGGAGCTGGAGCTCCTGCATTCCTCAGGTGACCATCCACATGCATTAGGTGAAACTGAGGTCTATGTCCAGAAGGTCTATATCTTAAGGACTCACGTGGCTCTCTCAGAAATGGACACACCTCTTAGTTAACTAGTTTCTTCTCTTTGCTCTAAAACAAATGTGGCTCTCTCTCAGGCCAGGATTTAGTGACTAGTTTTCACTAGACAGCAGGTTAACACCTAGCTCTCATTTTTTAAAAAGCAGAATTAAAGGGAACTGATTAGGTTTGCTGGGTTTTTAACTAATTCCAAAGCATGGCAGAGTGCTGTAGGTAGGAATTACAGGAATCCAAGGTAAAGAAACCTTTTTCTTATGATTTGTAGCTACCTACTGTGCCTGACTTGGTGCCTGTGTGAGGATTAAGCCCTTAGTCTGCTCTTGCAATTATTCAAATGACTGAAGTTAAAAAAATTTGCTTTTGTAATAACAATAAAAATCGTCATCTTCCCTTTTGAACGATTTGTCTGTTTTTATCACCTGTATTGTATCATACTCTGAGTGAACCTGTTTTCTCTACAGTCCTCAATGTCGTGTTTGGGCATCAGACCACACATAGGCACGGTACTGCAGTGTGTACAAGATTTTACACTTCATGGCCTGTAGAACCAGTTTCAGATACACAAGTTCTCTCTATCAGTGCATCTTAAAGCAGAAAAATAGCATCAGTACCTTGGATGTTGTAGCTTTGTAGTGAAGAACTGTATCTCCCAGTCTAGAATAAATGATGGCTAAATTACAATGAAATAAGTTGTATTCTTTGAGTTTAGAGAAGAGTGAGGCTACTGATAATATGTCTACTGGCAAAACAGATTAGCTAGAGGGCATAATGGAAGAAAACATACTGAACTTGCTTTGCACCCTTATTTGTGATTATATTTAGGTTGAGATTTCACCCCTCTGAATTGAGTAGTACAATCCTCCTAAAGGACTTTGTGTTTGCTTACAAACTACACAAGTTACTTAGAACAAAAGCAATCTCCACCATCTTTGCTATTTCCCTGGCAAATACACTAAGTTTTAGGGTAAGAAAGCATTGATAGGATTAGGTTTGTAGGAGTAATTACTATTTGTAAAGAAGGTCCAGCAAACAGAAGGTGTACACAAAGAGCGTTTTTTTATTAAGATAAAACTTGCATACAGTGAAATGCACATATCTCAAGTTTACGAGTCTGTCAAGTGTATACAATTATGTAAACACCCCCATCAACATACAGAACATTTTCATCACTACAGAAAGTTTCTTTCTGCCTGTTTCCAATCCATCCCTTCCTCCTGCCAAGGCAATCACGGTTCTGCCAGAGATTAGTTTTGCCTGTTTTTTTTTTTTTGGCCTCACCTTGTGGCATGTGGGATCTTAGTTCCCGGACCAGGGATGGAACCAGCACCCCCTGCAGTGGAAGAGCAGAGTTTTAACCACTGGACCACTGGGAAGTCCCAGTTTTGCCCATTTTTGAACTCCACATAAATGGAATATTATGCACCCAATTGCTTTTTTTAAAGCATGTTTTAGAGATTAACCCACATGTCTTACCAGTAGTTTATTCTCTTTATATTTGCTGGGTAATAAATTTTATTTGATGAATATCCCATAAATTTTTGTCCGTCCTTGACAATTTTAATTTTGTTTTCCAATTAGGATTTTTTCTCCTGTTGGTTGCAAATACAAACAGCCTCGTTTGAATTTATCATTAGAAATGCAAATGAGTAAATAAACCAGAGAGAAAAGCGTTACCTCTTCTCCCTTTATCTGCTTTTGTAAAGCTGTTACCAAACAGAAACCAGACTATTTAGCCTCCCCAAAGGTGAAAAAACGTGAGCTCCCTTCTGATCTCCCTATCAGTCTTGAGTGCTTGCTTCACTCTGTTCCCTTTGATGTGCCCTGTCAATTATAAAACTCGATTGTCCCTATCACATTTTCATGTTGCTAGAGGCAAATTCACCTGACCTGTACCTCTACTGATTAACTCTTTTAAACCTCAGGGCTAAGTCCTTGTTTTCTTTTTCGGTAGATTTATTTTATTAAATTACATGTATGAATAACTTTTAGAAGTTCGTTTATTGATCCCTTATTGATGTCCTAGCATAATACTTTCAGTGGCTATTGAAAACCTTCCTAATTTGAGTAAAGATGCACTTTGAACTGTCAGTAACATTCACCAGTTATATACTGCTATGGTTAAAAGAACACAGTCCTCCAAGAAGTTGTCAGTTGCTTATCTTCAAAGATAAAAGATGATCAGTGGTACTGAAAACGCTTTTTCTTTTTAAAGTCTAGAGGTCACTTTTTAAAATAGCCTTAATGGGACTTCCCAGTCATCCAGTGGCTAAGACTCCATGCTCCTAATGCAGTGGGCCCGGGTCAATACCTGGTCAGGGAACTAGATACCACATGCCACAACTAAAGATCCCGCATCTCACAACTAAGACCCGGCACAGCCAGATAAATAAGATTTTTTTTTTTTTTAAATAGCCTTAATAACATTTCTCAAGGAATATAATTCCTCTAAATTGAGACTGACTGGATTAAAAAGTTGTCTACCTAAATGGTGTACAAGGAAGGGTTGGTGTACATCATGAGACTGAGCAACAAGAGGTGCTCAAGGTACCCACACAGCTATATAGGTACAAGAAGAGAGCTAAAGAGGAACAGCAAATAGGTTGATAAAGTTTCTCTACTGAAAACCTTTTCATTTTCTTCTCTCCTTTCTGGTGATCTCAGTGTTCTCTTGCTTCTCCTTCCCTAGGGCCCTCCCCATTTTTTTTTTTTTTAATCAGAATCTAATAAAAATTTCTTGACTTACCAGCCTCTTCTTCCCTGCTTGGGTTTAGGTACAGGCCTCCCCTCTTTCAGGCCCTAAGATGCACATTTCACTTTCCAATCCATTTAATGACTATTTTCAGCAAAGCGCCCTGTGCTATTATGTATGTACCAGGTACTATGTAGATATATATGTTATCTCATTTAATCTCTTACAATTCCAATGGAGAACTAGCTTCATTTTACAGATACAGAAACTGAGGCTTGGGAGATTAGCTAACTTGTCCAAAGCTAAATAACTAGTATATCGCTGAGGTGGGATTCAGACTCAGATCTTTCTGACCAAAGAGACCATGCTCTTCCTATACCTTCCTTAAAATGTCACATTCTGTATTTGAGCAATACTGTTTCACCTCTTAATTCTACTACATCTAGGTTAATATCTCCTAGTAGACTTCAATACCAGGATGAGTATCTTGAGGACACTAAGATTTTTTAAATTGCTTTTAGATAACCCAGACATGGATAATTATATGGCTTGTTTGTTGTTGTTCTGTCATTTGTAATTATTCTAATTTTGCAGGGTTGTTTAGATTTACTAGTTGATTCTAGCAAATATTTATTTTCAAATAACTGGAATTTGAGCTCCATTATTAAGTTTGCTGTTTCTTAAACTTTGTTTACCATCTAGCAACATCTTCATACATTCTTTGCAGGTAGTTGCATTATGATTTATTCAACCCTTTATAAGATTATATACTACTTTGCATACAGTTAATGCCATTTTGTTAAGCAGGCAGATTTTGCAACTACTAAAAAAAAATTTCAAGAAGTTTAAAGAGAAACCTCTTTCAGTACCTTCAGAGAAACAACTTAATAGTATTCAGTGAGACCTGGGTACTCAAAATATTGAATGTCTCTTCCTTAATGTATGTTTACTATAAAAAGAAATCATACCACAAAACTTAGTAATTGTTCCATTAGAAATGTACATGCTAATTACTTTCATTTCTTCCCAGATGTTAATGTATGTATTAATTTTTAAAAAGCAATTCACATACATGGTTCAGGATACTTATTACATTTAGTTTTCCTTTAACTCAATCTCCATTATTAGGACTACCTATAGTATTCCTTTACAAGTACAATACTATGTTCATTTTGGCTGGCAATTACCATATTTAATTCTTTTAAAAATTCATTATTTTTAGTGGGTAAAGGATAGACAGGCATAAATAATGTAATTTAATGTGGAGTCTGGATAGAGTTTACATAGTATTAATCTTGTGTGTGCTCAGCAGTATCTTGAGTTTGAAAAGCTTTAAAAAGAAAAGGTAGAACTGACAGCAGTTTAAGAAAATTTTAAGTTATTTAATTTATTAATGAAATATCTACCCTCAGGCTATTGAGTGAAATTTAATAAAATAATATGGATTAGTTTTTCAGATTAGCATGTTTTAAAGGACCATTTGGGGGATTTCCCTGGTGGTCCAGTGGTTAAGAATCCACGCGTCCACTGCAGAGGGCATGGGTTCAATCCCTAGTGGGAGAAATAAGATCCCGAATGCCGTATGGTGTGGCCAAAAATAAATAAATAAATAATAAAAGACGAACTGGTGGAGTAAAATATTTTCCAGCATAAATCCCAAAGTTAAATAACATATTACGGCAACTATACTTACACAGAAAAAATGGAGTACATTTCAGATTTAAAACTAGTGCTCACTAATGGCTGACTCAGGTCTTAATAAATAGCAGGCACGGATATTTAGGAAGGGATAAAATTCCTTGAGAAATTTCAGTGTACATTAGAATGGTTTCAAATACAACAGGTCAAGAAGAACAAGGATTTTTTAAAAATTATTTGACTTAAAAGGTCACTGGTGACTTTAAAGGGAATAGGAATAGTGTGATTGAAACCAAGGAGTCAGGGGAAACCACTTGACTACAAAACGACAAAAAAAAAGTAGGGGGAGAAAAGGAGAAGTAGCATGACACTACCTCTTAATAACACACATGAAACAAAGACAGCTACTGGAGAAGGGAAGAATGAAGAAAACGGAACAGG
The DNA here is from genome assembly GCF_000442215.2 of Lipotes vexillifer. Classification (NCBI taxonomy): domain Eukaryota; kingdom Metazoa; phylum Chordata; class Mammalia; order Artiodactyla; family Lipotidae; genus Lipotes; species Lipotes vexillifer. The sequence continues at coordinate 1,945,375 of NW_006789814.1, forward strand.
AAGAGGAAAATTAAGAGTAAAGCCTTAAGGCAGCAGAAAGGGATTCACAGACCCAGTGTCTGCTCACCTCAGGCCAGGCATACCCTGTGTGTACCAAAATAACTAAACTCTAGTTCTGGTCCTCAAAGATTCAATCTAGTACATAGAGAAAACAAACTAAGCAACAGTTATTATCAAAGCAGGGTGAAACACTAATTTTAAGAACTCTTCTTACTACTGCTATTCTTTCAGTTTTTAAGTAATCTGAGTTCATGTGGCATCTTATACCACTTACAGCATTTATCACTTCCTGCTTCGTATGCCTTATTTTGCCCTGTTAAGTTGTAAGCTCACTGGTGGTAAGCACCTACACATGAGTTGGGCCCTATGGATTGAAAGTGAATAGGATAAGGCCACAGACGTTCAGACTTTGGAGAAATCAAAAATGCTGGGCTTCCCTGGTGGCGCAGTGGTTGAGAGTCTGCCTGCCGATGCAGGGGACGCAGGTTCGTGCCCCGGTCGGGGAAGATCCCACATGCCTCGGAGCGGCTGGGCCCCTGAGCCATGGCCGCTGAGCCTGTGCGTCCGGAGCCTGTGCTCCGCAACGGGAGAGGCCACAACAGTGAGAGGCCCGCGTATCGCAAAAAAAAAAAAAAAAAATGCTAACAACTCAATAAATGCCATATAGGGACTTCCCTGGTGGTGCAGTGGTTAAGAATCCTCCTGCCAATGCAGGGGACACGGGTTCGAGCCCTGGTCCGGGAAGATCCCACATGGCGCGGAGCAACTAAGCTCGTGTGCCACAACTACTGAGCCTGTGCTCTAGAGCCCACGAACCACAACTACTGAGCCCACGTGCCACAACTACTGACGCTCGCATGTCTAGAGCCCGTGCCCCACAACAAGAGAAGCCACCGCAATGAGAAGCCCGCGCACTGCAACGAAGAGTAGCCCCCGGTCGCCGCAAGTAGAGAAAGCCTGCGCGCAGCAACGAAGACCCAACGCAGCCATAAATAAATAAATAAATTTTTATAAATAAATAAATAAATAAAAATGCCATATAGAGAGATGGGCAAGTGCTATTATATACATTATCGTGGATAGTAAATAGAATTGTCAATATAAAGAATTCCCTGGGACACAAAAATATTTTCACTTACTTCATTTGCCTTAATGGTAAAAGTTTAAAATATACCAATGTTCCAGTTTTCCTCTCTCACTCACATTCCTCATAATCCTTTACTGAAATTGCTTTCTGTAAGGTCACCATGACCTAACTGCCCAACAAACTGGCCTTTTAGAAGTTCTTCAGTATTTGACGGTATTAACGCACCCTCACTTCTCCATTCCTAAGCACCCTCTTTTACATCAACTAGTTCTCTTTTACAGGCTCTTTTTCCTCCTGTCCCCTACTGAGGGTTTCTCCATAGCCCTATTCTGACTCTATGCTTCTTCTCTTTGCAGTCTCATCTATTTCCACAGTTGTTGGGGTTTTTTCTGCTGCACCACATGGCATGCGGGATCTTAGTTCCTTGACCAGAAATCGAACCAGTGCCCCCTGCAGTGGAAGCGTGGAGTCTTAACCACTGGACCGCCAGGGAAGTCTCTCCACAGTTTTAACCATCATTTCCATGACTTTCATATTTCCTATTTAAGTTCAGGAACCTTCTCCTCCACGTTCCAGATCCACATAGATGTACCCCTGGAACTTCAAACTCAATATTGAAAAAGAATATCATATTTTTCTTTCCAAATCTACTGCTCCTCCTGCCTTCCCAAGTTCTATTAACAAAACCACCAATTTGCCCAGTTATTCAGAATTTGGGAATAATCTGAATTTCCCTTCTTGTTTATCCAATTTTTGTTCAAGTCTTATACTTTGTCCTCACTGCTATCACGCTATTAGATCAATACCTAGAAAACCACAATAGTTTCCTATTCTTGTCAACCTAAGCCCTGTCTCAGGCCATTACAATGCATTACTCATTCAAGTGAATATTCATTATGTCATATATGGGCTAGGTGCTAAGGATACAATGGTGAAGATATCATTTATAGTTTTCCTACCATTAATTGGCTCTCCCCTGCCCTCTCAGAGCTTATCCTCAAGCAGGGGACAGCCAATTATGGTAGGACGACTTTGCAGGTGGTAGTGCTCCAGGAAGAAGGTACAGCATGTTAGAAGGTATGAAGACAAGTGGGAACTGCAGAGTTGAAACCAGGATCTAAAGACTGAAGGGGTGAGAGGCAGGGTATGAAGTCAGGGAGGTAATAAGGGAGGGAGCAGATGAAGAGTGCCTAATATGTTGAGGGTGACCATATAATTTATTTTTCAAACTGGGACACTTTTTTCCAGGACAAATTCTAAACCAGATGGGACACCAGAAAACAAATGCATACTCGGCTATGTAGAAGGCAAATTAAGGAATCTGTATTTCATCCTAATGACAATGATACTGCAAGGAAGTTGGTTAAGCATGATCAGGCTTGATATGACCACATCTGCCCTTTACAAAGATCACTCCCACCGAAGGGCAAAGAATGGACTATAATATGCAAAACTGGAGGTAGGAGGACAACTTAGGAGGCTGGTACAGTAGTCTAGGAAAAAAAGTAATGACAGTTTGCATCACAAGCTGGAAGGGATAAAAAGGATTGGATGAATGCAAGAAATATTTAGAAAAAATAAACAACAAGACTTTGTTATTGACCATATATGGAGGATGAGGATAAAAGAATTAAGGAGGATTCCCATATTCTGGCTTGGGCAACTAGGCAGTGAGTTTGTGGTGCCATGAACTGAGACAGAAAACATACGAAGAGCAGGTTTGAGAGGAAGATAATGAGTTCATGGTGGAACTTGTTTTGGGTGTGAGGTCCTAACAGGACTTTTACATCAACACAGCTGATGGGTCTGAAAATGGGAGGGCTACACATTTCCACTAGTTATCTATTTTTGGATAACAAATTACCAAGCCCAAATTTAGTGGCTTAAAATAACAAACATTTATTATCTCATAGTTTATGTGTGTGGGTCAGGAATCTGGAAGCAGCATAGCTTAGACGGTTCTGGCTCAGGATCTCTCAAAACTCTGCAGGATCGGCTTCCCTGGTGGCGCAGTGGTTAAGAATTCGCCTGCCAATGCAGGGGACACGGGTTCGAGCTCTGGTCTGGGAAGATCCCACATGCCGCAGAGCAACTAAGCCCGTGCACCATAACTACTGAGCCTGCGCTCTAGAGCCTGCAAACCACAACTACTGAAGCCCGTGTGCCTAGAGCCCATGCTCTGCAACAAGAGAAGCCACCGCAATGAGAAGCCCACGCACTGCAATGAAGAGTAGCCCCTGCTCGCCGCAACTAGAGAGAGCCCGCATGCAGCAATGAAAACGCAGCGCAGCCAAAAATAAATAAATAAAATTAAAAATTAAAAAAAAAAAAAACTTCGCAGGATCGATTGGAGGAGGATCCACTTCCAAGCTCACTTGCTGGCAGGTTGCCTGAGTAGTCTCAGGACTTGGTAGCTGGCTTCATCCAGAGAAAGTAATTTTAAACAAAGGAAAGACGGAGGGAAAGGTGGGGGGAAAGATGGAGGGGAAAAGAACACTTAAGGTCGAAACTATAGTCTTTTTATAATCTAATCTCCAAAGTGACATCCCATCACTTCTGCTCTATTCTATGTGCTAGAAGCAAGTCTACTCAGTCCAGCCCATACTCAAGGGGAGGGGAACGAAACTCCATCACTTAAGTTTCAAAGAATTTGTGGGCATATGACATTTTTTTTTAACCACTACAATACCACAGCAATATTAGCTTTCCTAAAGCATAATTCATCACCTCCTCTTCTTCCCTAATACCAGTTCAAAAACCTTGTATCTGTATGATTTCTCCAAAATATAAACCTTCAGCTTGATAATAAATTCCTTAACCTCCCCACTCTAGCCTCATCTCCCATTTCTCCCCTCTGCCATCCCTACTCCAGCCACTTACTACTTCCAAACACCACCATCCTCTTTCACCTGAATTCATGCTGTTCCCCTGGCCCGAAAGTCTAGTTCTCAAACTTGAATTCAGGTGACACAACATGTGACAGCCCCGATGCTCTCTTCAGAATACTAGGAAACACAGATACATGAAGCCTAACATGACAATTCATAATACCATGCTAAAACAAATTCCATCTTATACTAGATTCTAAAACAGACAAGTGAGAGTAGATGTCAAAGGTTTAGAACACTTCTCCTACAAGTTTCTGGTTAAAGACAAAGCCAGACAGGACTTCCCAGGTGGCACAGTGGTTAAGAATCCACCTGCCAATGCAGGGGACGTGGGTTCAAGCCCTGGTCCGGGAAGATCCCACATGCTGCAGAGCAACGAAGCCTGTGGGCCACAGCTACTGAGCCCATGCGCCTAGAGCCCGTGCTCTGCAACAAGAGAAGCCACCACAATAAGAAGCCCGCGCACTGCGAGGAAGACACAACACAGCCAAAAATTAATTAATTAATTAATTAAAATAAAAAGACAAAGCCAGACATAACACTGGTAATCAGCTATACCCCAATTAAAATTTAAAAAAAAAAAGACAAAGCCAGTATTAGAGATCAGCAGCAAAACACCCCTTCCTCCAGCTTTGGCAATATGGAAGGAGCATTTCTTTGTAAGCAACTGACACAGAAAGCATCCTACTCCCATTCTTTGATCTCTCAAAATCTTCTGTAGCTAATTGCAAAAAAGAACCATCCTGAATATCCATCAAAAAGCTCCTAAATTACCTCTTGTTTATCTACATGGTGAAAGGCCATACGGCTGTTAAAAAAGAGGCACAGCCTTAGGTACTGACTTTGACAACCTCCAACATATATTAAGAGGAAACGGCAACGTACAGAACAATGCGCGTACCAGCTACTACTTGTGTTTAAAAAAGAAAACTGAAACCCAGCCATCGCTAAAGAGAAAAAAGTGTAAGTATTTCCTAAACATGCCTAGAACATCCCTGGAAGGTTCCAGGAGAAACAGGTAACAGTGGTCACCTCTGGGGCCATGGGGAGGAAGGGAGGCTTCCTCCCGTTCTCCAGCCTGCACCTTTACGTGTACATGCTCTTAGCTCCCCCCCTCTGTGAGCCCCGAAGCTCAGGAGACTGACTCTGGCTCACCAATCGGGGTCCACACCGTTTAACGACGTGCCTGGTGTTTCCCGCGCACGAGGCCACGGAATCTTCACCAGTCAGCGGGGAGGGGCCCGCCACCCTGGCCATGGCGGGGACTGTGGCTAGGCTTGCCCAAGGTCACCCGGCAGGTGGGTGATGAGGCCGCACTCCCCGCGCTCCCCACGCCCCACGCCGCCAGCTTAAAGTCGGGGGGGGGGGCCACTGACTGCAGGTGGCCCCACCGGGTGGGCGGACAGGCCTCATCTCCCGCCTCCGGGCGCTCTATTTCTTCGGTGGAAGAGTGAGAAAGAGATGTCGCCAGGATGCTCCTCGCGCCTCACAGACACCGGGAACAGAAGAGAAAGAGAAGCAATCCCTCTGGGAAGTGACAGACCACAGGCGGGGCGAATTCCTACCTCAGCTCGCTCGCGCCCGCCAAACTCTGTCGCCGCCACGCCCAGGGACTCGACCCTCCGCGCTCCAGGAAGTGACGCGAGGGTCTAGTCCCCGCCCCCCGACTTCCGGCTACAGGCCTGGTTTCGCGCGTGTGTCTCAGGAACCAGCTCCTGGGATCCGGATACGCGTGTCCACGAGGTGAACGCGAGATGGAGGCCTCGGCTTCTACCCCACCGTCAACCTCAACCGCAACTTCAGCTTCGACTCCAGTGACCCCGGCAGGCCTGGAGCAGCTGGACAAAGAGCAGGTGAGTGGCCTCTGGGGAGCGGCGTTCGGAAGCGGGATGGCCGTGGCCTTGGGAGGCGCGGGTGCGGAATGCGGGCTCCGCCCCGGTCTGGGCGCCTCCGGAGCTTTGGGAGGGTCGCTCGTTCGTGGTGCCTTCGGCTCGCCCGCTGCTTTGTACTCGCGGGTAGACGCCCGCCTCCTCCAGCCCTGCGGCCTGGCTCTCTTGAGTTGGATTTTTTTTTTGGCTGCTCCGCGCGGCCTGCGGGATTCTAGTTACCCGACCAGGGAGCGAACCTGTGCCCCCTGCGGTGGAAGCGCGGACTCCTAACCACCGGACCACCAGGGAAGTCCCTTATCTTGAGTTGGATTGCAGGTATAACTTGGGATTCTGGGGTGAGGTCCACCTGGCTGTGCTTCCCTGCCTTTGACTTTGGCCAAGTCGCTTGATTTTTACCAGCCTCAGTAACTTCGCATTTAAAATGGGCTCTGAGAGGAGATGATGCACCTAAAGCGCGGTAGCCAGGGAGCCTGGCACATAATAAGCGCTCAGGAAGTACTAGATGCAGGCGTATTGCGCTTTTATTGGTATTACTGCCTTCATCATCCAGGGCAAGGGAAGCACGTTCTCGCTGTCTCAATGTTATATATAGAAGAGGCTCGTTTCTGTAGACGATGCTATTAGCGGATACTTAGGTGGCTACATTCCTCTGATTACAAATTGCAGGATCCTAATGGATACGGTTGTGGAGGTTACCTGCTAAAATAGAAATTCATCAGGGACAAATTCTGGGGCGGCGGCAAGTTTTAAATTCGATTGAGATGTAATTTATTTGTGTATCTCCACCTTGCAGATTAAAAAGGCAGTAGAAGCTCTGTTGGCACATTCCAGATCCAGGAAAAATGCAAATGGATTGCTTTTGAATGAGAATGAAAATTTCTTTTTAATGGTGGTATTATGGAAAATTCCAAGTAAAGAACTGAGGGTCAGATTGTAAGTTCTGATTTTCTACCTTTGCCCTTTTTATCTACTTGGCCATTCCATGGAACTTTAACAAACGGCACCTTAGTTTCTGGTGGAAACTTTGCAAACTCAGGATATCTTGAGTTGAAATAATTGTGCCCCCAAAAAACCATAGGTCTTCAGACATTCTTAAGTTTTCTAGGATTTCAGATGTGCTTAAGTTTTCTAGAAATGTCACCAGTTTTCTGGATGTTTGGTGGATAGTTTGACCTAAGCTGTTCTATTGAATCTGAAAACCTCGTTTTTGAGAGGACAGAGGTTAGAATAAATGAAGCAGCTTTCATATTTTCATAGAATCTGTTATCTTTCCACATCAAGCTAGTTGCAAGCTAAAATTCATGAGGTCCTGAACTCACTCCTTTATACAGAGACAATTAAAAATTTGGCAGTGAAAAAAACCCATGGTGATAGCACATTCTTATTGCTAGGACTCGTAGGTGAGAGATGCCCTCTCTGCAGAGTTGCCAGATTTAGCAAATAAAAAATAAGCAATTTTTTAGATAAGTAGGTCCCATGTAATCTTGGGGGCATAATTATACTTAAAAAATGGTTCAGATTTAATTGGATATCCTATATTCTGTCTGGTAACCCTGCCTCTCTGTGGAGTCTCTCATTTCCTGGGTGTTAAAAAGCCAGCTGTGCTATAGAAAGCAGGGTGTGGGATAGCTTCTTTTTCTTTTCCCCATAAAGGTGGGCGATGGGGGTTAAGAATGAGTACAAGTTGGAAAGACCCTTTTGACCCTCAGACTCTCTCTTAACTCATCCTCACAAACCGCACCAGCCAGATTGCCTTAATTATTGCTTTATGTATCTGAGTGCGTTCTTTATTCCATACCTCTGCCCAGGCGGGTTTTTGCTTCTGGAAAGCCCTTACTTTCTCCGTGGTGTTTTTCCAACTGCTCACCTCTTGGTGATTTCTGCCACTTGCCATCTCGTTTGCCAAGTCCTGCTACTGTGGATTGCTCTCTTCTTAAACTGAGGAAATGTTTCCTCAGAACATGTAGGCCTAGAAAGTGAGCTAAACCTTTTGAGACTCAACATAATTCATGTTTGCTGGTCCCTGTAGGTTTGCTCCGTTTTCTGTTTCTGGTCTTGAGAGTTATGTTTATGGAGCCCAGGGGTTTCTGCAAGGTAGAGTTCTGAATCAGAACTGTCCTGATGAAACTAGATTATTCTAGCACATGGTAGTACGTATGCCTATATAGCAACACGTAAAATAATAATAATTACATGTGCACTATTTTAAGTATCTTTGATTATATTTTAAGTCTTAATTGTATCCCAAATATTAGTTGATGTTTTGGTCTGCAGATATTTGTGGTGATTTAGTATTTGAATGTTAAATCTCTCCTCTGTACCACTGAAAACTAGATTATTTATTTATTTATTTATTTATTTATTTATTTATTTATTTATTTATTTTGCGGTACGCAGGCCTCACTGTTGTGGCCTCTCCCATTGCGGAGCGCAGGCTCAGCGGCCATGGCTCACGGGCCTAGCCGCTCCGCGGCATGTGGGATCTTCCCGGACCCGGGCATGAGCCTGTGTCCCCTGCATCGGCAGGTGGACTCTCAACCACTGCGCCACCAGGGAAGCCCTAGATATATTTTTAAATGTTCTCAGTGGTGTATTTGCTTAAAAAGTGTGAATGAAGTTTATTGAAATGACAGTGAATTTATTGTGTATTCTGTGGGATATAAACATACATGTTATCAGTTATAATGCTTTATTCTTTGGTTCATTCTCATGTATTTTGCAGGTCCTTGCCTCATGGTATTCGATCAGATTTAGCAGATATCTGTTTATTTACCAAAGATGAACCTAATTTAACTCCCGAACAGACAGAACGTTTTTATAAGAAGCTTTTGAACAAGCATGGAGTTAAAACCATTTCTCAGGTAATGAATAGCTGTAACTGACCAATGCTAAGCTGTCCATCATGGTAGCAGCTAGCCACACATGGCATTAAGCACTCGATACGTGGCTAGTCAGAATTAAGATGTAACACAAATACTGTATCTTAAGGATTTAATATGGAAAAGGAATATAAAATAATTTCTATAAATTACAGTTAAATATGGTATTTTAGATCTATTGTGTTCAATAAAATCTGTTATGGGAAAAAAAAACATTTCTCAGGTAGGGAGCAGGTTAATATTTTCAAGACAACTAAAAGATTGGATTCAATTGAAGTGACATTCCTGGTACATATTTCTCTCCTAGGAATTTAATTTTTAACTTAATTTTCTCTTTTTAATTTAATTCTCATTGGCTTTAGGTAGGGCATATTCCCTCTTCCCTGTGACAGATGGGCTGTTGAGGTATGTTGACCTAAAAGCTCAACACATGCATCAGTAATGATTATATCTTGAAGATTTTACAGAACGCTGCTCCGTTGTGTCACTTCTCTCTCCTTCCAGAGCATCCTGGGTTTGCCTCTGACTTGGCACCCCTCCCCCTCTTTGTAGTCATTGGTTGGGTTTCTTTAGCTGAGGGTCCTGACTCATTTGCCCCTGTGCCTGTGCTGTTTTAGATACTCACATGTTCACTAAACTGTGACCCCAGGGCATTTTAAAATTCAAATACAAATTGCCCCAGTATTTCTTCTTGTTGTTCAGGTTCTTAAATTTTTGTTTTTATACCGTTTTTTCCTTTCTCTCTCTTTTTTATCGAAGTTTAGTTGGTCTACAATATTGTTAGTTTCAGGTGTGCAGCATAGTGATTCAGGGTTTTTTGTTTATTTCTCAGATTATATTCTCTTATAGGTTATTATAAGATATTGGGTATAGTTTCCTGTGCTATACAGTAAATCCATGTTGCCTATCTATTTTATGTATAGCAGTTTGTAGCTGTTGATCCCAAACTCCTAATTTGTCCCTCCCCTCCCTTTGGTAACTATAAGTTTGTTTTCTATGTCTGTGAGTCTGTTTCTGTTTTGTATATAGATTCATGTTTTTACATTTTCTAGATTATCCCCCTCCGAACTTTAAAAAAGGAATATAAAGCCTATGAAGCTAAGCTCCGCCTCTTGGGTAGTTTCGACTTCTTCATTACAGACGCCAGAATCAGGCGGCTCTTACCCTCACACCTCGGGAGACATTTCTACAACAGAAAGAGGTAAGTTTCTCAGCAATGACCGGACTTTAGTAGCGTGAAATTTATGGGTGTGTATGTGCTGCTGTAAATGCCTTTGTATTGTTTTAGAGTTCCAGTACCTGTAAACCTTCAGGCCAAGAATTTATCCAGAGAGATCAGTGACTGTGTAGGGGGAACTGTCTTAAACATCTCTAAAAGTGGTTCTTGCAGGTAGGTGAAAGGTGTTAAGGTGTGCCTCTGTTTCATTTTATATTTAATAATGATTTTATAAACTTCTTAAAATAAGATCGTATTAATGAAACCAGACTCTTCTGTTAAAACTAAAATTCATTCTTTAGAAGTATTCAATTCTCTAGAACAGTGCTGCCCCTTAGAACTTTCCAAAGTGGTGGAGATGGTCTATAGCTGTGTAGTCTCATGCAGAAGAATGCGCCACAGATGGCTGCTGAGCACTTGAAACATGGCTTCCACAGCTGAGTATCTGAATTTCTAACTTTACCTGATTTTAACTAATTTAAATTTTAAAAGGCACATCTGCTGATTTTTACTGTACTGGATGGGCACCCTTTTTTTTAAAAAATTTTTTGGATGTGCCATGCAGCATGTGGGATCTTAGTTCCCCAACCAGGGATGGAACCCACACCCCCTGCATCGTGAGCATGGAGTCTTAACCACTGGACCACCAGGGCAGTCCCTGTACAGGGCACCTTTAGATGTTCAGGAAAACAGGAGAATAAGCCTGGTTCAGGGTGTACTTGCAGGTCAGTGACAGTGGGCACACAGAATGGGCAGAGCCCCGTCTTTGTCTGGAGGGAGGTAGGAGCATCAGCCCGTCTCATCCTTTCTGCATTTATCCTGCCGACAGCCAGCCTGCCTTTCAGCTCCCATGGTGGGGAGAGTGGGGGCTGCCAGGACCAGCGGACCCAGTGGCTGAGCAGTGGGCACTTTTGGGCTTCCCCTTTGGCTTGCGGCTGCCCTCTGCTTCAGCTGAGGGGATGGTTTTGCTCTTGACCAGAAGATGCTATTACATGAGCAACTGTTTGTTTTAGAGGTGGCCGCTGTGTCAGGGCAGTGGAGCTATAAAGGTAGCAAGCAGTCCTCCTGGGGGTGATCCTTTTCAGAACAGCCACTGCTGGGGGTAATTGCCCTCAGGAAAGCTTGAGGGCTGACTCAGTGACCTGTGTTTTCCAGAATGAAGGTGGAATTCCCTTTGGCCCTCCCCACTGCCCCTCCCAGCCTCACATGGTTAGGTGCCAGCTCCTCAATCACCTCTTGATGGTAGGGCATATTTCAGGAGGAGGGCATTTCTAGAACATGAAGGATGATCATCTTCCTTTAAAATAAATTGAGATCCTAAAGATTTCAATGATTTTACATTAAAAAAATTCTTTTAGGATTGTGTATTTGTATTTCTCACATACCTGCTTATGCTTTACTTTGAAAACCAAGTTATTTTTTCAGCTCTCTGTGTCTAATGCTTTATTAAATTTCAGTACCATCCGCATCGGTCACACTGGGATGCAAGTTCAGCACATCGTGGAAAACGTTGTTGCCGTCACAGAAAGGCTGTCACAGAAACTGCCGGAGGTACGGTCTCGCAGATGCTTCCATTGGCCGTTCGTTTAAAGGAGCAAAACACCTACAAATGATGTTACTCTTCTCTCTGTTTCAGAAGTGGGAGAGCGTGAAGCTCTTGTACGTGAAGACTGAGAGGTCGGTTTCTCTGCCTGTCTTTTCTTCATTTGTCAGCAGTCGTGGTGAAGCCAGGGGACTGCGCACACAAAGTCAGAAGAAAAAGGTTAGTAGAAGTTCACATCCCAGGCAGGCGTAATCAAGGCTGTAAGCGCAGCCCAGGAAGAGAGAACAAAGGCTCAGAAGGGGCCTGTGCAGTGGCAAGAGGAGCTGAGAGGAAGAGGAAAACCGAAATCGAATCTATTCAGTATTCATACATGGTTATTTATGGGCGAAATTCAAGATCCTATGAGGCTGACGTACCTCTTGATTTTGGTTTGTAGGTTTTCAGTGCTGCTGGTAATATTGCAGAAAGCTGCGTGAGAGAAAATGGAACTTTTTGCTATTGGCTGGACCAGTCTCCTAGTTTATTTGGTCTTCAGCCATGTTCATCGATGTGTTCAATAAGTTTTTAGACTCAGTCTTTTAATTTTTTGTCTTCTAGAAGTTCTGTGTTTTGTTCTTTTTCAAATTATCGTTACCTTTTTTTGGTTTCCTGTTATCTAAATAGTCTTTCAGTTTGTCTTAATTCTTAGAACCCATTAAGCATAGTTGCTTTATTGTCTGATAATTCAAACCATTAGCCATCTTGGTGATGCAGCGGGTTGTCTCTGCCTGCTGGTTCCTGTGTACTTAGTTATTGTGGACTGTATCGTGGATAGTCCATTTGGAAAATTATTTGTAGAAGTAACTTGAGGGGTGGGATGAAGATCTTTCCCGAGAGGATTTAGACTTACAGCAGCCAGGCACCTTGGGGCACTCTCAACCCAGAACCACCTAGAAGCACATTCAAGGCTTGAGGTTCCCTGAATGATTCAAATTCACCCACGGTGACAAATCCTCACGGCTCACCCCCCGTTCTTCTCTACCCTGAGGGTCCAACTCATTGGGGTCCCAGCTTATTGTAATGAGGTTTTTTACTTAGAATCCCTGCCTGGTATGGACATTAGGATTTGATTTCTCCACTTCACACCCCTGCCCTCCTGTGCCCAGTCATAACAGCTGTTAAAAGTTAAGGATCAGCAAAAACTCTCGGGGCAAACATTTCTTACAGTGTAATCAGCTCATCAGTGCTTTTATGAAAAAAGTTGTTAATATTTTACCCTACTTTTTACTTGTTTTCATAATCCAAAATAACATAAACTGCTGTTACTGGAAACAAGAAGTCTGAATTTTTTGCTGTTTGTCAGATTTAGTTGAGGGCTTGGTGACAATGTTGGAATTGCTAGTTAAAATGGAATTTTGTCACAGTTATAGATGTTATCTAACAGTACTCTGTGGTAAGGGTAATGGACCTCTAGCTATGTAAACTTGCTACTGTGTTAACTCTCAACCACAAACTCAGGCAGGAAAAAAATATCAGGGTTTTTCGTTTTTGTAGCAGCTTCATGGAGATGTACAGTCACCCATCTCATACATGGGGGGATTAGTTCCAGGATCCCCTCCAAGGATGCCAAAATTTGTGGGTGCTAAAGTCCCTTATATAAGGCAGCATAGTATTTGCACATAAACTACACCACATCCTCTGGCATCCTTTAAATCATCTTTTTTTTTCTTAATATTTATTTATCTATCTATCTATGTATTTAGCCACCTAGCTATCTAGCTGTGCCGGGTCTTAATTGCGGCACGCGGGATCTCCGCTGCCTCATGCGGGATCTAGTTCCCCAACCAGGGATCGAACCCGGGCCCCCAGCACTCCCAGGAGCACAGAGTCTTAACCACTGGACGCCCTTTAAATCATCTTTAGATTACTTAATGCCTAATACAATGTGAGTGCTATGTAAATAGTTGTCAGAGTGCAGCAAATTTAAGCTTCGCTTTTTGGAACTTCTTGGAATTTTTTTTTTTCCCCTTGAATTTTTGTTTTTTTGCGGTACGCGGGCCTCTCACTTTTGTGGCCTCTCATGTTGCGGAGCACAGGCTCCAGACACGCAGGCTCAGCAGCCATGGCTCACGGGCCTAGCTGCTCCGCGGCATGTGGGATCTTCCCAGACCGGGGCACGAACCCGTGTCCCCTGAATTGTCAGGTGGAGTCTTAACTACTACGCCACCAGGGAAACCCCCTTAAATATTTTTGATTCACATTTGGTTGAATCTGCAGATGTGGAACCTGCATATATGGAAGTTCAGCACATCACATACTATACAATTCTGGATTATTCGTAACTCGCCTTTAAATGAGGTTGACTTCCACACAGCTGGTGACTGCACACTTCAGATACCCAGATTCTGAATATAATTTACCACTTAAAATGCATCTTTGGCTGGGACTCTGAGACAAAGCAGAGTTGGGGTTCAAGTGCTGGCGATGGGACTCATGTGCTTGGATCTTGTACAGGTCAAGGCTCTTTCAGGGATCTTATGGATGACCTGACTGCACGTGCTAAGTCTGTGCCATTTATTTACCAACAAAAGAGTCCCCCATTAAAATTATGCTTGTTTTTTTTTTTTTTTTTTGGTAGGTATCAAAGAAAAGCCAAAAGAAGAAAGAACGTATTAAAAGACAGCAGGAAAAGAAAGGAAACAAGAAGCTTATGAAACAGGCTGGAAAGGCTGCACCAGCCCCAACTACAGATGCACCGGCCCTCAAAACTGCTGGTGCTCCAGCCCAGGACCCTGGACCCCAGAAGGAGGCCGGTGGGGTGAGCACGCCCCCTAAAGCTCAAGACGAGTCTGAAGATGAAATCCCACTGCTGGTACCAGTGAAGGAAACTCTAGCTGCAAGAAGCGTAGAGGTATTTTCATTAATATTTAATATCCATCATGGACAAATTCCAGGGCTCCGTGTGCCAGGCAGGCACTTGGTGAGGGACGGGAAGTGCTATGCAGCTGGGAGGCATCGTTTATAAAAATCTGTTCTGCCAGAGATTGTGAAGTCATGGGTGAAAAATACTAGGGTAAATCCCAAGAACCCCTGACTGACTCTATCCCCCTCTTAAATAGTGAATCGATGTGTAGTCTGCACAGCCTTTTGTGTACCTTGGAATCAAGGGAGACTCGGCCATATTAATAATTCTAAAAAACATTGCCTGTGGTTTTGAAAAGCAGGTTCAGTTTCTGAAGGTGAGTCCTCAGTCACCACATAATTAGTTTCAGAAAATTTACCAAGGGAAACTTGGGTGCTGGATTCTGCATCTGAAACCTTTCAAACACCCCACCCTGCATGGTTCTTACAGAAATCTGACTTCATGGGTTTCAGAGGAGGTGATTTAAAGGAACTGAGTTTTTTTATTTTGGGGTGCTTTGATAATGTTTTTTTGTTTTTGTTTTGTTTGTTTGGCCGCACCATGAGGCTTGCAGGATTTTAGTTGCCCAACCAGGAATCGACCGCGGACCCATGGCAGTGAAAGCGCTGAGTCCTAAGCACTGGACAGCCTGGGAATTCCCATTTTGATAATGTTTTTGCTCATACTCATAGTATCTATCCAAATATTGGGGGGAGACCTCTTGAAAATAAGGAGAGAAATGGCTCCCTAAGAGAGTAGAGGACTGCCCTCACCATGTGTGCCTGAGACTCATGGCCCCTTGGCGCAGCCCATCAGGGTCAACCCAGGGCTGTTACTGCACTTTACCTATTATGTATTTTTTCCTCACAGTAATCCTTAACATCTTCAGCGGAGTTATAATTTTCCTCTGCTAGTGAAATATTCCTTTTACAGTGTCCCCAAGCTGCTAGTGAGGTTTTTTTTTTTAATATACTTGAAATTAATGTTGATCCGTATATTAACTGTAGGCAGTATAATTGTTTCTAGAAAAGTAAGCTATATTTGTTATAGTGGGACTGGCAGGTAATGTGTTGGAAATTAAAGAGTGGAAAGCATAGCTTCCTGGGTGGGTGATACGCATCAAGAGTGTAGAAGTGTTGGGTGTTCCCTGGCAGTCCAGTGGTTAGGACTCTGCTTTCACTGCCAGGGGCTGGGGTTCGATCCTTGGTCAGGGAACTAAGATCCCACAAGCGACGAAGCGAGGCCTAAAAAAGAGTGTAGAAGTGTGTATGCCCTTTGAACCCATCTAGGGAATTTGATCAGGGGAAAGATATGAAAGTTTCAGCATTGTTCACTGTAGAAGCAAAAATGAGAAAATGCTATGTACCCTTGCAGTCGTTTTTATAAAGTTATTCAAGATAACGTTTAGTACGAGTTTATAGTGCTTAGGAAATACTAATGAGATAGTTGGGGAAAGAGCATAATACTTGGCTTTTAAATACATACTCATGGGGAAAAGGTAGTGAATAATATTAATATTGTGTGGTAGAGTTATTAGAGAGTTTTGTTTTTTATATTTTCAATGTTTTTCAAATTTTCCATCTGTTTTATGTTAACTCAAAAACAAAGTTTTGTTGTTTTGTCTATATAACCTCTTTCTGTGTGGGACAGAGTCCATTGCTAGAATGTTGTCCTTGGATCATCAGCCACATCATCTGGGGTGCTTGGAAAATCCAGGATTTCCAGTCTGGAACACGGTCCCCCCTTTTGCTAACAGGCACCCCAGTTGGTTTTTACATACACTGTTTCAGAACCCCCTGCCCTAACCCACATGCAAGGAATTTACAACTGGAGGTGAAGATGAGTCAGGATTAGGTCATAGGTCTTCCCACTGTGCTCCCAGTGCTTCTAGGAGTCCTTAGCCCCAGCCATAAGGAAAGATGGTTAGATCAGGGAGGTGCCAGGGTCCTTTTTTACAGTCATCAATAGTGGAGTACAGCTGCCTTTCAAAATGATTTTGAGGCAGGAGGAAAAAGCCATTCCTCATTCATCGTGCTGCAGTTTCCCTCTTAGGGGTTCCCTAAATTTTAAGAGCAGTGACTCTTAGAGTTACATCATCAGTTGTCTGTCCCACACCACACCCACTTTTTTCTTTTTCTTAGACACAAAAAGATGCTGGAGGAAAGAAGTCTCCAAAGAAGAGTCCTGGTCCCAACACACCTCATGGGAAGAAGAGGAAGGCCTCCCCAGCTTTGGAGACCCCAACAGCTCCGGAGCCCAAGACCCCAGGTAAAGGCCCAGGGAAGAAGGCAAGAATCAAAGAAGAGTTGGAGAAAGAAAGAACCTCTTCACTGGGGAAAAAAGACCCAAGACAGACTCCTAAAAAGCCAGAGGCCAAGTTCTTCACTACTGCTAGTAAATCTGCGAAAAAAGCTCCCCGTACCCCCAAACAGTGGCCCAAAAATCCCAAAGTACCCCAGTCAACCTAAAATCGGAGACTCAACCAGCAGGCAACTCATCAGAGCTATCTAAAGAGCTTGTAAAAAATACCTGGATCCTGACCCCTGTTGCAACCACTGAGTGAGGCCTAGACTTAAATAGTTTTTAAAACCTCTGCAAGTAATTCTGATACATGTTCATGGGTGTAAGAACCAGTAGTTTGAAGTAAATCCATTTATTTCATTGCTCTTCTGTGTATTTGCTAATGCAGTAGACGGAAAATACAGTGCTTCTCTGTGGTGGTGTTTTTTTATTATTAAAGTAAACATTTGTTTCTCAGTATAAAATTGGCATCCCATGTCTTGTTGGTTTTACTTGAATGCCTATGATGTGACCCTCATCTGCTTTAAGCCATTTGTTCACATGACAGCTCCATTACAGTAATCTGTGCAAACACATCCAAAGCTTGTTTGCGGGCCACTGATGGGCTCACTGCATGCAAGTCAGCCGTGGCCCTCATGCTGAGATGGGTCTTAGAAAAGGCCTTGGAATCAAAATTAAAATAATCGATTCCAGGAGTCAGATGGTGATCAGCCAAGGTTGCAGATCACTGAGTTAGCATACATTTGTTGGGGGAAATTAACATGGAGTCATTCACAGAGGCACTGGATCGAATCCTGAACGCTGGAGGCAAAATATTTGTCTTCCATAAGCCTTTCCATCTTCCTCCAGATTCCTCCTCACCCTAAACAGACTTATTTTTATGTGACAGCTCTAGGGTAGGAAGCTTGGGAGAGTAGACTCTTAAACTTTGGGTCATTGTCAAATATATCCTGAGGCAGTAAGTGACTTTTCAGGTACTCGGCCTTTCCCAGCATTTGAATTGCGGTACACATCTCTAATAGTAAGTGACATAGTCAGTTAGTATAGGAAAGGCTAAAGTGAGGCATGCTTTCAAAGGTAATTGGGGTTCATGAACATAACGACTAAAGGAATCAAAGCTTCAGATGGTTCTCCAGCAAGTCAAGGAGTTGAGACAGCTTTTTAAATCATGAAAACCTCTGAAATACAAAATAATTTGTTTTTCATTCCACTGTCCTTTTAGGCTTGTAAAAGTATACTACATTTAATGTAGGGGTTTAGTGTAATTGATTTGTTTATCATAGAAACTTAACTTATTCAAAGATGAAGATTTAAGTCTACTGCTATACTTAGGGCAGACTTACCTACCTAATCATATAGTCTGTGCTCTCCATGACAGTTTTCTGGGGTTAGCTTTATGTTTTTTTAATCCCATCCTCTAGCCAGCTAAAGATTTTACAGCACCCAGTGGTTCTTTGGCCTGTAGCTTAGTCCCTGTTGAATACGATGCAGATGTTTACCTTTCTGTTCCACTGTGCGTCTAGTTTCCCTCTGTAGAAATTCTCATAGTTCTCTATGTTGAAAAGAGCAGATTTACTTAAGTTTCTTGAGCAGGATGATAGTTTTTTGACAATTGAAGGCCACAATTGAGTTAGAGATAATTCTGAATTGTAATGAAAATGTTCACATCATGGTGCTAGATTTCCAAGGCTTAAGAAGTTTGGGAGGTACCTTACCTCATGGCTGCGAGGGCTGGGAGCCAATAATGGCCTATCCAGGGGCCAAGAGGAGTACTGGAAATCTGTGCAGTAAATTACATTGTTTTGTGGGATAAGAGGTCGAGTATGTGGCTTATGTTTCAGTGGAAGTCAACACTGGGTTTTCTGGATTCATCCTCCATGCCAGAGATTTAATGGACAAAACCAGATCTGGTGGGAGGCATTTGCCACGTTTTTGTTCTGAAGAAATAATTGAATCTTAGTTAATTTGTTTTTTAGGAACTGTAATAAGCATGGAAATTTTAATATTTTAAATGCCTTGAATGTATTTAAGACTGTCCAGGTGTTTAATAAAGGTTACATTTTATTTCATAGTCTTGAGAAGTATTTGAATGCAAGTACAAAGAAATTGCTAAGTCATATTGTCTTGTCACCAGACCAGAAACACTTTATGTACTTCAGTTCATGGGTGTTTAGGGTTTAATTAGCAAAGAAGTCTCTTGCCATTTAATTAAATATTTGAAAGTTCTGCACTACCTGCATTTTTATCTCTTAAATTTGCTATGTTTTCCTTGCCTGCAATTAGTGTGTTAGTAGTCACAATGCCAAGATTCCCAATTAGGACTTTACGAACTGCGAGAAGCCCTCATCGGTGCTTGGATCTTAAAGGAATGAATGCATGTGATAAAAGACCACAAATAAAATTTTGATTATAGTGATTTCTGTATAATGGTCCTGGAGAGAAAATGGCAAATTATTTAGGTGGATATATTTAATCCCAGATTCTACATCTTAGTTAACACTATCGTAAAAGGATTAATCCTTGTTTGTATACCTCGGGGCATTTTCTGTACTTGAAGCTACAGGAAATAGGGCATATGTATGATTTTGACTCACCTAAAAAGATGTCTCTTAGCTATCTAAAAGATGTTAGCTTATGTGAATCAAACAATCAACTTTTCCTTACAGATTTCCCTCAAAATCTATTCCTCCAGTGTACTCAACCTTACAGTCTCAAAAACTGTTGAATTCACCTGTTGAGCTACCAAGTTTTTATTTCATTCACTCAGCCAGCCACTCACCCACATAACCTTTAACCATTAAGTTTCTACAAACTGCCAAGGTACTAGATTTGAAAAACTAATACACAAAACACAGCTTTGCCCTTCAAGAGATGCCCTAGTCTAGTTAGTGGCATCCTCAGAATTTTGATACAGGGGCACAGTTTGGCTGCAAGGAGGTGGGCCCAGGGGTTAGGGAACTTCTCTTGATGTCTGTCAAGTGTTTTAAATGTAGAATATGCTTTTAGAAGGAAGTGCTAGTGGAGATCGTAGGAAGGGACTAGGAAAAGAACCAGACATATAGACCAATGGAATGGAATAGAGAATCCGGAAATAATCCCTTATATTTATGCTCAGCTGATTTTTGACAAGGGTGCCAAGACAATTCAGTGGGAAAAGACAGTCTTCAACTAATGGAAAATAAAATGGGATCCTACACCTAAATGTAAACGCTTAAAAGAAAACACAGGAGTAAATCCTCATGACCTTAGTTAAGGCAGTAGTTTCTTAGCTATGCTACCTAATACACGAGTACAAAAAGAAAAGTTGAAAAATTGGACTCATTCCAAATTTAAAATTTCTGTGCCTTAAAAAACACCATCAAAAAAGTGAAAAGGTGGGGCTTCCCTGGTGGCGCAGTGGTTGAGAATCCGCCTGCCAGTGCAGGGGACATGGGTTCGATCCCTGGTCCGGGAGGATCCCACATGCCGTTGAGCAGCTAGGCCCATGTGCCACAACTGCTGAGCCTGTGGCTCTAGAGCCCGTGAGCCACAACTACTGAGCCCTCGTGCCTAGAGCCGGTGCTCCGCAATAGGAAGCCACCGCAATGAGAGGCCTGCGCGCCGCAATGAAGAGTGGCCCCTGCTCACTACAACTAGAGAACGCCCGCGCACAGCAGCAAAGACCCAACACAGCCAAAAATAAATAAGATAAATAAAAATTTTTAAAAAAAGTGAAAAGGCAACCTACAGAATGAAAGGAAATACATACTTGAGAAGGAATGTGTATTTAGAATATATAAACTTATAATTCAATAATAAAAAGGCAATCCAATTTTTAAAATGAGGAAAGGATCAGAATGGACATTTGCCCAAAGAAGGTATACAAATGGCCACGTGAAAAGATGATCATCGTTAGTCATCAGGAAAATACAAATCAAATCCACAATGAGGTACCACTTCACACCACTAGGATGGCTGTAATCCAAAAGACAATACAAGATAGATGTGGAGAAATTGCAACCCTTATTGCATTGTGGGTGGGAATATGAAATGGTGTGGCTGCTTTGGAAAAGCCTGTCATTTCCTGAAAGGGTTTAATACATAGTTACCGTATCCATTCCTTTGTATACACGCAAGAGCATTAAGAACATAGGTCCACAAAAAGACTCGCACCTGAATGTTTATAGATGCACTATTCTTAATAGACAGGAAGTGAAAACAACCCAATGTCCACCAGCTGATGAATGGATAAAGAAAATGTAACATATCCATTCAATGGAATATTATTCAGTCACAAAAAGGAATGACTTACTGATACATGCTGCCACATGGATGGACCTTGAAAACACTATGGTAAGTAAAAGAAACCAGACATAAAAAGCATATATTGTAAGATATCATTTATATAAAATGTCCAGAATAGGCAAAGCCATAGAGACAGAAAGTAGATTATTGGTTGCCAAGGTCAGGGGCAGGGAGGGGATGGTAAGTGACCACTAATGGGTACAGGGTTTCTCTCTGGGATGATGAAAATGTCCTGGAATTAGAGGTGATGGTTGTAGAGTTCTGTGAAAATACTAAAAACCACTGAATTGTACACTTGCAAAGGGTAAATTTTGTTACATGAATTATATCTCAATACAGCTTTGATAAGAAAAATTTATGTTCACAGAAGCAAGTTCAAACTTCTCATTTACAAATATAAAAACATATTTGGGAGTTTTACTCAATATTTAGTATCACCTAATAGGGTATATTTTATTTTAATATAATTCTAGAATGTAAAGCATGTTTTGCATTTTCCCCACAAATCTCATATGGATGCCTCTAAATCCCTTCCAGTTTCTCTCTGTGTACCACACAGATATTGACATGTTCCAAGTATGCCTTAACGTGAGCAAACTATGTATCTACTGGGTTAGCAGAAAGGGAATAATTCTAGAACCAGATGGAGTTGAGTTTCAATCCTAATTCTGTTGATTCTGTACCACCACTCAACCGTAACCTCTCTGAGCCTAATTTATAAAATGGGAATTAATGTACTTACTGTAGAGGGTACTCACAAGACTTAGAGTTATAAAAGTGGCATGTAGAGGGGAGGAGTCAAGATGGTGGTGTGGGAAGATGCAGAGTTAGCGTCTCCCCACAACTAGAACACCTGCCAGCTGCTGCTGGGGGACTTTGACCCCCAAGGAGACAGGAGGAACCCCAGAGTGAACCAGTAGGATGTAGGAGGACTGAGGTGGGAGGAGAAGTGGAGGCCAGACAAGATCGGCACCCCTGAGGCCAGGGAGATCAAGAGAGGCAGGCGGGAGGGGCCCTCCGGGAGGAAAGGGAGAGGAGCAGAGGGTGTTTGCCCCGCCCACTGGAGCCCAGGAAGCCTGCTGGGCTCCCAGGTGAGGTCCCCCACCCTATGAGACCAGGGGTGGGGGGGCTCACCTGGCCCTCTTCTGTTCCTGGAGCCTAAGCCTCACCCCCCACCCCCCCAGGGCCTTTTCCAGCCCTGTGGGTCCTGTGCATAGGCCCCGCCCACCACCCAAACCTCGCCCTTGCTTAAGCCCCGCCCCCCACAGCCAAGGCCTTTTCCCCGTTGTTTTTGTGTGTTTGTTTTGTTTTCTCTTTTCCCTCCTCCTCTTTTTTACTATTGTGGAACTGATGTACCTTCTGATTGTTGATTCATCTATATTTTATTTTTATATTCTTTCTAACATATCTGTTAGTTTCCTAGTCTAATTTTATTTTTTACTTTGTTATTGTTCTTTTTTTTTTTTTTTTTTTTTTTTTTTTTTTTGCCACCCCATGCAGACTGGGGGATCTTGATTCACAAGCCTGGGGTCAGACGGAGGATCCTGCAGTGGGAGCTCCAAACCATTGGACTAATAGAGAAGCTCAGACCCCAGGGAATATTCACTGGAGTGAGGTCTCACAGAGTTCCTCATCTCAGCACCAAGACCCAGCTCCACCCAATAGCCTACAAACTCCAGTGTTAGAAGCCTCAGGCCAAACAACCAGTAACAGGAACACAATCCCACTCATTAAAAAGAAAAAAGAGAGAGAGAGACAGCAAAAAATATGTCACAAATGAAGGACAAGGTAAAAACCTACAAGACCAAATAAAGGAAGAGGAAATAGGCAATCCACCTGAAAAAGAATTCAGCGTGATGATAGTAAAGATGATCCAGAATCTCAGAAATAGAATGGAAGCATGGATTGAGAAAATACAAGAAATGCTTAACAAAGATCTAGAAGAACTAAAGAACAAACAAACAGAGGTGAACAACACAACAACTGAAATGAAAAATACACTAGAAGGAATCAATAACAGAAAAACGGAGGCAGAAGAATGAATGAGTGAGCTGGAAGACAAAATGGTGGAAATAACTGCCAAGGAGAAGAATAAAGAAAAAAGAATGAAAAGAATTGAAGACAATCTCAGAGACCTCTGGGACAACACTAAATGCACCAACATTCGAATTATAGGAGTCCCAGAAGAAGAAGAGAAAAAGAAAGGGTCTGAGAAAATATTTGAAGAGATTATACTCAAAAACTTCCCTAACATGGGAAAGGAAATAGTCACCCAAGTCCAGGAAGCAAAGAGACTCCCATACAGGATAAACCCTAGGAAAAACACACCAAGACACATATTAATCAAACTAACAAAAATTAAATTCAAAGAAAAAATATTAAAAGCAGCAAGGGAAAAACAAAAAATAACATACAAAGGAATCCCCATAAGTTAATCAGCTGATTTTTCAGTGGAAACTCTGTAGGCCAGAAGGGAGTGGCAGGATATACTTAAAGTGATGAAAGAGAAAAACCTGCAACCAAGATTACTCTACCCAGCAAGGATCTCATTCAGATTTGATGGAGAACTTAAAAGCTTTTCAGACAAACAAAAGCTAAGAGAATTCAGCACCAATAAACTAGCTTTACAACAAATGCTAAAGAAAATTCTCTAAGCAGGAAACACAGAGAAGAAAAAGACCCTCAAAAACAAACCCAAGACAATTAAGAAAATGGTAGGAACATACATATCAATAATAACCTTGAATGTAAAATGGTTAAATGCCCCAACCAAAGACACAGACTGGCTCAATGGATACAAAAACAAGACCCATATATATATTGTCTACAAGAGACCCACTTCTGACCTAGGGACACATACATACTGAAGGTGAAGGTATGGAAAAAGATATTCCATACACCAACAACGAAAAATCAGAAAGAGAAATTAAGGAAACACTCCCATTTACCATTGCAACAACAACAACAAAAATACCTAGAAATAAACCTGCCTAAGGAGGTGAAGACTTGTACTCAGAAAACTATAAAACACTGATGAAAGAAATCAAAGATGACATCAACAGATGGAGAAATATACCATGTTCTTGGATTGGAAGAATCAATATTGTGAAAATGACTATATTACCCAAAGCAATCTACAGAATAAGTGCAATCCCTATCAAACTACCAATGGCATTCTTCACAGAATTAGAACAATAAAATCTTACAATTCATATGGAAACACAAAAGACCTTGAATAGCCAAAGCAATCTTGAGAAAGAAAAACGGAGTTGGAGGAATCAGGCTCCCTGACTTCAAACTATACCACAAAGCTACAGTAATTAAGACAGTATGGTACTGGCACAAAAGCAGAAATTTAGATCAATGGTACAGGATAGAATGCCCAGAGATAAACCCATGCACATATGGGCACCTAATTTATGATAAAGGAGACAAAAACGTACAATGGAGAAAAGACAGTCTCTTCAATAAGTGGTTCTGGGAAAACGGGATAGCTACATGTAAAAGAATGAAATTAGAACACTCCCTAACACCACCCACAAAAATAAATTCAAAATGAATTAAAGACTTAAATGCAAGACCAGACACTATAAAACTTTTAAAGGAAAACATAGGAAAAACACTCTTTGACATAAACCACAGCAAGATCTTTGTTGACCCACCTCCTAGAGTAACGAAATAAAAATAAAAATAAACAAATGGACTTAATTAAACTGAAAAGCTTTTGCACAGCAGAGTAAACCATAAGCAAGACAAAAAGACAGGGGCTTCCCTGGTGGCACAGTGGTTAGGAATCCGCCTGCCAATGCAGGGGACACGGGTTTGAGCCCTGGTCTGGGAAGATCCTACATGCTGCGGAGCAACTGAGCCCATGCACCACAACTACCGAGCCTGTGCTCTAGAACCCGGGAGCCACAACTACTGAGTTTGCATGCCACAACTACTGAAGTCCACGCACCTAGAGCCCATGCTTGGCAAAAAGAGAAAGCCACTGCAACAAGAATCCTGTGCCCCACAACGAAGAGTAGCCCCTGCTCGCCGTAACTAAAGAAAAGCCTGTGTGCAGCAACGAAGACCCAACATGGCCAAAAAACAAAAAAAAGAGACAACCCTCAGAATGGGAGAAAACATTTGCAAATGAAACAACAGGCAAAGGATTAATCTCCAAAATATAGAAAAAGCTCATGGAGCTCAATATTAAAAAAACAAACAATCCAGTTAAAAAATGGGCGGAAGACCTAAATAGACACTTCACCAAGGAAGACATACAGATGGCTAAGAGGCACATGAAAAGCTGCTCAACATCACTAATTATTAGAGAAATGCAAATCAAAACTACAATGAGATATCACCTCCCACCAGTTGGAATGGCCATTATCAAACAAGCTAGAAACAATAAATCCTGGAAAGGGTGTGGTGAAAAGGGAACCCTCCTACACTGTTGGTGGGAATGTAAATTGATACAACCACTATGGAAAACAGTATGGAGGTTCCTTAAAAAACTAAAAATAGAACTACCAGGGCTTCCCTAGTGGCTCAGTGGTTGGGAGTCCACCTGCCGATGGGGGGGACACCGGATCGTGCCCCGGTCTGGGAAGGTCCCACGTGCCGCGGTGCGGGACCTTGAATAGCCAAAGCAATCTTGAGAAAGAAAAACGGAGTTGGAGGAATCAGGCTCCCTGACTTCAAACTATACCACAAAGCTACAGTAATTAAGACAGTATGGTACTGGCACAAAAGCAGAAATTTAGATCAATGGTACAGGATAGAATGCCCAGAGATAAACCCATGCACATATGGGCACCTAATTTATGATAAAGGAGACAAAAACGTACAATGGAGAAAAGACAGTCTCTTCAATAAGTGGTTCTGGGAAAACGGGATAGCTACATGTAAAAGAATGAAATTAGAACACTCCCTAACACCACCCACAAAAATAAATTCAAAATGAATTAAAGACTTAAATGCAAGACCAGACACTATAAAACTTTTAAAGGAAAACATAGGAAAAACACTCTTTGACATAAACCACAGCAAGATCTTTGTTGACCCACCTCCTAGAGTAACGAAATAAAAATAAAAATAAACAAATGGACTTAATTAAACTGAAAAGCTTTTGCACAGCAGAGTAAACCATAAGCAAGACAAAAAGACAGGGGCTTCCCTGGTGGCACAGTGGTTAGGAATCCGCCTGCCAATGCAGGGGACACGGGTTTGAGCCCTGGTCTGGGAAGATCCTACATGCTGCGGAGCAACTGAGCCCATGCACCACAACTACCGAGCCTGTGCTCTAGAACCCGGGAGCCACAACTACTGAGTTTGCATGCCACAACTACTGAAGTCCACGCACCTAGAGCCCATGCTTGGCAAAAAGAGAAAGCCACTGCAACAAGAATCCTGTGCCCCACAACGAAGAGTAGCCCCTGCTCGCCGTAACTAAAGAAAAGCCTGTGTGCAGCAACGAAGACCCAACATGGCCAAAAAACAAAAAAAAGAGACAACCCTCAGAATGGGAGAAAACATTTGCAAATGAAACAACAGGCAAAGGATTAATCTCCAAAATATAGAAAAAGCTCATGGAGCTCAATATTAAAAAAACAAACAATCCAGTTAAAAAATGGGCGGAAGACCTAAATAGACACTTCACCAAGGAAGACATACAGATGGCTAAGAGGCACATGAAAAGCTGCTCAACATCACTAATTATTAGAGAAATGCAAATCAAAACTACAATGAGATATCACCTCCCACCAGTTGGAATGGCCATTATCAAACAAGCTAGAAACAATAAATCCTGGAAAGGGTGTGGTGAAAAGGGAACCCTCCTACACTGTTGGTGGGAATGTAAATTGATACAACCACTATGGAAAACAGTATGGAGGTTCCTTAAAAAACTAAAAATAGAACTACCAGGGCTTCCCTAGTGGCTCAGTGGTTGGGAGTCCGCCTGCCGATGCAGGTACACGGGTTCATACCCCGGTCCGGGAGGATCCCACATACCACGGAGCGGCTGGGCCCGTGAGACATGGCTGCTGAGCCTGCACGTCCGGAGCCTGTGCTCCGCAACGGGAGAGGCCACAACAGTGAGAGGCCCGTGTTCAGCAAAAAAAAATAAAAATTAAAATAAAAATAAAATAAAATAAAATAAAAATAGAACCACCATATGACCAAGCAATCCCACTACTGGGCATATACCCTGAGAAAACCATAATTCAAAAAGAGACATGCACCACAATGTTCACTACAGCACTATTTACAATAGCCAGGACATGGAAGCAACCTAAGTGTCAATCGACAGATGAATGGATAAAGAAGATCGTGGCACATATATACAATGGAGTATTACTCAGCCATAAAAAGAAATGAAATTGAGTTATTTGTGGTGAGGTGGGTGGACCTAGAGTCTGTCATACGGAGTGAAGTAAGTCAGCAAGAGAAAAACAAATACCGTATGCTAATGCATGCATATGGAATCTTAAAAAAAAAAAAGGTACTGATGAACCTAGTTGCAGGGCAGGAATAAAGAGGTAGACATAGAGAGTGGAGTTGATGACATGGGGTGGGAGGGCGAAGCTGGGGCGAAGTGAGAGTAGCATCGACATATATACACTACCAAATGTAAAATAGTTGGCTGGTGGGAAGCAGCAGCATAGTACAGGGAGATTGGCTTTGTGCTTTTCGATGACCTAGAGGGGTGGGATGGGGAGGCTGGGACGGAGGCTCAGAGGGAGGGGATATGGGGACATGTGTATGCATATGGCTGATTCGCTTTGTTGTGCAACAGAAACTAACAAGGTATTGTGAAGCAATTATATTCCAATAAATATCTGTTAAGTAAATAAATAAAGTTAAACAAAGTTGAAAAAAAGTGGCATGTAGTAGGTGCTTAATAAGTCATATCTATTTCGATGACAAGTATAACTGACGTTCCCCTTTAGAGCCTGCAATGAAGACTTAAGCCTGCATTCTAGAATGGCTTTAGCTTTCAAGTGTTCATACCCATTGACACAGCAATTAAACTGTTAGGAATAGATAATTATTTTAGTGGAACAATCAAAGTTGCATGCCACAGTGTATATGTAATGTGCACTGATTTTTAATATGGGAAAAATAACAGGAAACAAATTTAATATAGTATTACAATAAGGATTTGGTTAAATCCTTATGGTTTGGACACAGAGCAGTTCATTGAAAACCTATGCAATCATTACAAATGTTATAGAAAAGTATGCTAAGAAATATTTAAATTTGATGTTTAAATTAATAAATGTGGGATGTTTACTATTTATTATTAACGGCACAGAGAAAGTTACATGATATACAATCTCTTTCCAGTTCTGTCTTAAAGTTAATATGTGCACCAAAAGACTTGGAAAAGCTAATTTCCACAAAATGCTAATAACGGTTATCTCTGGGTGGTGAATTATAGGTTGTTTTTATTCTGTGTTTGTATAACTTCTAAATTTTCCAAAAGGCACAGGAATTATTTTTATAATCAGAAAAAAGTGTTTAAAAAATAAAAGGAAAATTACTGAGTTTCTCTCCTTATTCTCATGACTTACTGAAAAGTTACAAGAAGTGAAACTTGTCAAAAGACACCCCTCAACCCTCATGACAAAGAGCTAGAGAGTAGAGAGAGCAAAGACATCTAGTTTTTCCATCTCAGAGTACCACCTGGTCATTCCTCACGAATCTTACATATCAGCAGTTCTTACGTGTATGCATGTAAGTCTTCTGTGTTGGTGGTGGTTGTTTTTAAGACAATATTTTTAGAGCAGTTTTAGGTTCACAGCAACATTGAGCAGAATGTACAGAGATTTCTCATACACCTCCACCCCCATGCCCACCATGCATAGCCTCCCCCCATCACCAACATCCCCACCAGAGTGGCGCATTTGTTACAACAGATGAACCTACACGCACACGTCATTATCATCCAAAGTCTGTAGTTTATTTTAGGGTTCACTGTTAATGTTGTATATTCTATGGGTTTGGATAAATATTGATAATATGTATCCACCATTATGGTATCACACACAGTATTTTCCCTGCCCTAAAAATCACCTGTGCTCCGCCTAGTCGTCCTCCCCTCCCCGCACCAGAACCCCTGGCAACCATTGATCTTTTTATTGTCTCCATAGTTTTGCCTTTTCCAAAATGTCATAGAGTTGGAATCATACAGTCAGTAGACTTTTCAGACTGGCTTCTTTCGCTTAGTAGTAGGTGCTTAAGATTCCTCCGTGTCTTCTCATGGTTTGATGATAGCACATTTCTTTTTAGTGCTGAATAATATTCCATTGCCCAGAATATTAGCATTATTGTATGCCAAGTTTTTGGCAATTGTGAATAAAGCTGCTATCAACATTCATGTGCAGCTTTTTGTGAGGACGTAAGTTTTCTACTCCTCTAGGTAAATACCAAGGAGTGGGATTGCTCTATCATATCATTAGAGTATGTTTAGTTTTGTAAGGAGCTGCCAAACTGTCTTCCAAATTAGTTGCACCATTTTGTATTCCCATCAGCAGTAAATGAGAGATCCTCGTCAGCATTTGGTGTTGTCAGTGTTCCGGATTTTGGCCATTGTAATGGGTGTGTAGTGGTATCTCATTGTTTTAATTTACATTTCCCTGATGACATATGATGTGGAGCATCTTTTCATGTCCTTATCTGCCATCTGTACATCTTCTTTGGTGAGGTGTCTATTAAGGGCTTTGGCTCATTTTTAAAATCAGGTTGTTTCCTTATTGTTGAGTTGTAAGGATTCTTTGTATATTGGGGGATAGCAGTCCTTTATCAGATGTGTCTTTTGCAAATATTTTCTCCCAGTCTGTGGCTTGTCTTCTCATTCTCTTGAGGTATCCTGTTTTGAAACAACCATAAATATTTGTGCTTGTTTTTTCCATCTCTGAAATGGGAATACTGCCATGAACTATTTTTAGTGCACTCTGAAGTCTTTAGTCTGAAAATCTGTAAATAATACCCATAATTTCACCTCTCAAACATAATCACAGTTCATGTTTTAATATTTTGATTTATTTTCTTACAATATTTTTCCTATGCATAAGTATTTTTCTTCTAAACTATATTTTCTAACATTTCTTTAGTGAAATTATTTTGCAGTGGACAAACGCCAGTACTCCTGCACTTTGCTCCCTTAAATGTCTATCATTGAGAGCACAGAGGAAATAGGAAATTCTTGGGGGTGAGGGGTGGCACTTTTGAAAAATGCACACTCCTGGTTCCATTGCAGGCCTACTTAATCACTGGAATTACACACGGTGGGACATAGGAATATTTGTATTTTGTGGGGTTTTGGCTGTGCTGAGTGGCATGCGGGATCTTAGTTCCCTGATCAGGGACCAAACCCATGCTCCCTGCTGTGGAATCGCAGAGTCTTAACCACTGGACCACCCAGGAGGTTTCAGGAATCTGTGTTTTTAACAAGAGGCCAGATGAGTCCTATGCTCAGCGAGGTAGGGAAACACTGGTATAATGACCCTGGTAGTTAAAAGTTGCTTCCACTACATCTTTACCAAATCCTCAGCAGGTGAAATCAAATGAAACAGCCAAGTAAAAGACAGAGTAAACGATTTTTTACTTCCTCTTATTATTATTATTTTTTTACATTGGACATTTGAATGAACTATATGCATTTGGCCCTAGTCTCTCACTGCTAGGAATTTCCTTCAAATCTATAGAATCAAGGTATTTACGTTATCAGATTAATCCAGAAAAAATAATAACCTGATGTGTGAAAATTGCTCCCCATGAGAACCCACGTTATTTCAATTATCCAGTCAAGAGCCTAAATCATAAAAAAGAAACACAGAACCATGTTGACTCTCTTTTCATCTAAAGACATTTCGCTTGAAAGGTAACTGGCTGTTTGGGGGAAATTATTTCTTATATTAAAAAAAAAATTTAAACAGTTGTCTATTGGACCAGGTGTGAGAAACTATCATTTCTTCTATAAAATTAGTAGCTTGATTTTTGCTTAGTGTGTTTAAAGTCACTTAAAGGTGCTTCTTATAACATTATTGTTGGTTGAGCTGCATATCTTTTTATGTGTATTAACTTACATTTGCATTTCTTCAGAGGTGGGGCTCCTATTCTTATGCCTTGACTACTTTTCTATTATGCTATTGGATTTTTGTCCTTGATTTGCAGTTCTTTGTATTTTAGAGATCTACATATGTTTTATATGTCTCTTGTCTACATGTGTTATATACATGTGTGAGTGTGTTAATGATCCAAATATAACAGTTACCCTATTTTAATTAATGAGATCTTGCATACTAAAATACTTTTTTCCTTTATGGTTCTGGGTTTCACTTTTCTAAGTAAACTTGCAATTCTTTTTTGAACAAAAACTGAAAATTGTGTATGCATTTAACTTAAGGAATTGGGAGGAAACTAATAAAATGCAGGAAAGGCTTTAAAAGAAGAAAGCTAAAAATAACAAATTAACAGGTAAAACCGAAAGCTCTTTCTAGAAAAAGGTGACAGATCAATAAGCCCCTGTACAGCCAAACAAAATAAACATTCACTATTTAATAACCAAGACAGGAAAAATAGGCTGGAAAAAAAATCAAAGGGAATTATGGTTGACTTCCTACCAACACATTTGAAAATCTGGATAGAATGAATAATTTGGGAACATATTAATTATCAAAACTGAATGTACAGACAAAAACCTAAAAAGTTGGAGAATAAAGGTCGTGAGATCTATCATAGTCATCATCACCATCAACATCATATCGTGCATTGTAAATCAAAGCTTCCCAGTTTGTTTCACTAAAGTAGCATTCTTAGTACTCAGACCTAATAATTTTCTCCACCTCCTCCCTCAAAAAACCCTATAACCTGGTCTGGCTTAAATAAATGTAAATCACCATGTACTGCTTTATAAGGATAATAAATAGTCTAGGAGAGCTTATCTGAAGAATACAAGGATGGTTAAACATTAGGGAATCATTGGGACTTCCCTGGTGGTCCAGGGGCTAAGACTCCATGCTTGCAATATAAGGGGCCCGGGTTTGATCCCTGGTCAGGGAACTAGATTCCACAGGCTGCAACTAAGACTCCACGTGCCACAACGAAGATCTCGCGTGCCACAACTAAGACCAGGAGCAGCCGAATAAATAAATAAATATTAAAACAAAACAAAAGCTTATTCTTTCAAAAGCAAAACAAACAAACAAAAAAAAAAATATCAAGGAATTATTAAATTCCATGTCGATAAATTAATGGAAGAAAACCATAGCAACAAATGTTAAAAACGCAGCTGCCAAACTGACCAGCAATTTGTGATTAAAAATTTTAAAGGAATAGCCAGCAAAGGAAACTTCTAAAGCCACAAACATCATATGAAATGCTGAGTTAGTAAAATGTTGCCATTACAGGCAGGAAGGAGTCGGTAAAGCCAAAACCATTAATATTTGCTACAGTTTTCATCTTCAATCTTTTGTTCCTATATGCCCTAAAATGTTGTCAAGAACTCTGTATCACCTAGCATGTCATCTAACACCTAAAATGTTCAGTGTATACAGTTACAAAGATACAATTACTGGAAGTTGTATAAATAGTGATCTTTTAAAATAAAACCATTATTTCACTCTCAAGTATATCTTAGATTCTATATACCTAAGGGATTTGATGACCACCATCTCCCACTTCAAAAAACACACGGGGGCTTCCCTGGTGGCGCAGTGGTTGAGAGTCCACCTGCCGATGCAGGGGACACGGGTTCGTGACCTGGTCTGGGAAGATCCCAGATGCCGCGGAGCAGCTGGGCCAGTGAACCATGGCCGCTGAGCCTGCGCGTCCGGAGCCTGTGCTCCGCAATGGGAGAGGCCACAGCAGTGAGAGGCCCGCGTACCGCAAGAAAAAAAAAAAAAAAAAAAAACACGCGGACCAGCTCTTAACACTTTTTCTCCTTAGATGTTTCCTTTCTGCTTCCCCCAGGGATTTTATATTAGTGTAGCATTTTTTATGCTTAACTCTTTTATTGATCATTTTATCCCATCACTCTGCCACAAAAAAAATAACAATTTAATTTCCTATGACTATAAGTCTCTAAGTATCAACTCTTGTCTAAGGCAAAATTATAATCACTAGTATACAATTGATCAAATTGTGTATGTTATCTGTTTTAAGATTTTTCATGGTTCACAGTTATTAGAGATGCCTCTCTCAGTGAGATAGATTTTTTTCCCTGGCTCATGTTTCCACAAATGACTATTCCTTCCTGTTAGAATGAGATGGTTCAGCCTCCATTTGCCTCCTTTTTCACAGATGTAAGTGCAGAGAAAGCTCACATTGGTAGATAGAGATGGACGGGGGCTTACAGCAGTAAAGACCAATTACAATTAGAACTGACAAAAATCCCATTTATACTAGCAGTAAGAATTGTGGCTCAATTCTTTGGCTTTGTTCAGAGTTGCTAATGCATGCCCACATTACAGTGATGTATTCCCGGATTATTTTTCCTGAGCCGGAAATTCTATTCGTTCTGCCATTTGAGAGCAAGGAAGCGTTGAAAGCCAAAATTTGCAGACACCTGGCCAATTTAACAATGTTACCAGTCACTAGTCATTCACTTTCTCAGCACAGGTATCTATATTTTGAACTTATGCTAGATTTTCTGGAGGTTTAAAAAACAACCAAAACCCAAAACCCTGTATACTGCTTGTCCTCTCTTAAATGGAGAAGGGCAGTTGTGAAATGGGAACGTTTTAACTGTAGGTTCTTGGGCATTGCTGCTTTAACAGAAAACATGCAGAAGTTGAGAACCTGAGAAGGATTTCCTTAAAACTCTTATGCCTGTGTAATTCTTGGAAAGTCCCTGTATACTCTAAAGGGACTGTGTACCCCAGTTTGAAGATCATCGTAAAAAAAAAAAAAAAAAAGAACACTGCGGGGCTTCCCTGGTGGCGCAGTGGTTGAGAGTCCACCTGCCGATGCAGGGAACACGGGTTCGTGCCCCAGTCCGGGAAGATCCCACATGCCGCAGAGCGGCTGGGCCCGTGAGCCATGGTTGCTGGGCCTGCGCGTCCGGAGCCTGTGCTCTGCAACGGGAGAGGCCACAACAGTGAGAGGCCCGCGTACCGAAAAAAAAAAAAAAAAAAAAAAGAAGATCATCGTTCTAGGTAATATACCAGAACAAGAACTGATGCAGCAAATAAGATCAGGTTATAAGCGCACAGTAGCTTTCCTTTATGGGAGTAAAGACCAATTACAATTAGAACTGACAAAAATCCCATTTATACTAGCAATAAGATCTATAAAACACATATAAATAAATCGAGCAAGACAAATAGCTCTTACATAGAAAGTATGACGCTCTAAGGAAGGACACAGTCAACCTCAGTGAGTGCAGAGAACCTCCTCTTTCCAAGGTCCCTATTGACTCGTTAAGAAGATTTGACTTTGCCCTGTAGTAGCTCTACTGCAAATCCAGTGAAAACCCAGCTTGAATAGGTGCGTTGGGGTGGTGTGGGTAAGTTGAAGTCAATTCCTCTGCCGGAAAAGGAGGTATGTGAAAATAGCTAGGAAATCGCTATGAGGCTGTTGAAGGGGAAATGTTTCCCCCCAGGTCTGAAAACATGCCACAAAGCTCTACCATATGGTACAGGAAGAAACACATGCACACACACGTGTAAATAAGCAGAACAGAATGGTAAGTCAAAATAGGCCTAGTGTCTCGGGGAATATAATATCATAATAGTGATTTTTAAATTAAAGGGAACAAATGAAACTGGCACTATAATGTAGGAATTCTTGGTTATTTATTTGGGGAAAAATATAGAACCATATTTCAGGCATCGTACAAATTCTGGAAAACCTAGGATTTGATCATTTTGTGTTGGACAAGGTCTTTTTTAACTTTCCTGAAGTGATGAAGAGTGGTGATTTCACAGTAAGACGTGCTCAGATTTTCACTCAGTAAATGGCTTTTGTCTGTACATGTTAAGAAAAATGATTGAAAAAAAATGATTGATTTGTGAGTTGGCTAATAAGCCCATTAATCAGAAGTCTTTTCACATGGGTTCTGGTGAACCCAGGCAGCCCATTTCTCTGTTAAAATACCAGTCAAGCCTTGACTTATTTTAGTGGCTGCTATTTTTGTGTGTGTGTGTGTGGTATGCGGGCCTCTCACTGTTGTGGCCTCTCCTATTGCGGAGCACAGGCTCCAGACGCGCAGGCTCAGCGGCCATGGCTCACGGGCCCAGCCGCTCCGCAGTATGTGAGATCTTCCCAGACCGTGTCCCCTGTATCGACAGGCGGACTCTCAACCACTGTGCCACCAGGGAAGCCCCAAGTGGCTGCTATTTAACTCTGCAGTTCACAAGTGATGCTTTCTACTAGTAAGCTCAGGAGGAGTGTAGGAAAGGCAAGGGCTGGAACGAATGGTTCTACCCCAAGGTTCTTGCTTATTAAACTTGGCACTGAGTCCCCCTACTGGCAAAAGGGAGGAAACACATTTCTCTCTCCAGCAGTCCAAAGCTTCCTTTCCGTACTCCCTCTTAAATTAACATTTCACTTAGAATTTCATCACTTGTATCTAAAGCATAAAAATCTAAAAGTAGCATCGAGTAATAATGATGCTTCAGGAAGATATCATGTCAATCCCACTTTTTCAAGTACCCCTGGAGAAGCTCATTTTCGGAAGCAGTCAGCCTGGATGTCATGAGACAGCTTCATGAAATATATGGAAAGATGTACTTTAAGCCATTAAGAACTTCCCATAATCTAAGCTGATCTTCTGAGAATCTACTCGGAGGGGAACGTTCCCTCTTCCTAGAAGCCAGCCCTTTTGAATTAAGGCTTCAGGACACTTGAGAGGGTCAACATAGTTCTGATGGATAATTCAGGGAGAGGCAATTCACTACAATGTCTTCAGTAAAGACATTTCTCCTCAACCTTTTGATATTTCTGACCTGTAATATTTTTTTCTTTCCTTAACCACTGCAGGAAAAAAAAAATCATGATGTTGCAGCCAGTGGGAGTTGATAACCTGAGGACCAGGTTACTAAGAAGAGGGCAGGAAAAGCTCGGGTGCATGTCTAGCTCTGAATACATGATCATTGCTTGCACAGGGTTCCTGACTCTGGGAAGGGTTGTCAATGTGTGCGACTCCTCTGACCACGTAGCTTTCTCTGGTGGATTAATGATGGTCGCCACGAACATTTTTATTGTTGTCTTAACTGGAGGGCTAGCCCTGTGTGCAGGGAACCAGAAGGCACAGAGAACCACAAGCCAAGACAGGAAGCAGGAAGGAGGGGCAGAAGGACCTGAAGCCATGCAGAGCCCTTAGTGACTGAGAGACCCATAGCCACACCTGGCAGCTATAAACTGGATCCTAAACTCTGATATCTTCAGGCCATTGAAACTTCGACTTTAAGTTTCTTGAGCATTGATTTTTATATGCAAATAAAACCTAGCTTCTTAAAATCATTTCCTGCTTTTTGCAATGTTTTTGTTCCCAATAGCATAGATGAATTCCTCCTGCAGAAGTCCTTGTGTCTTCATGTTCATGTCATCTGGCCAACCACTTCGCTCCTGGTGGCTGCACCTACCAACCTTTAGCTGTCTTGCAACCATCACTGAAGATCCAGCTGCTGATTCTCCCTCTGGCTTTTCACATCAGCTCCTGCAGATTTCAGTGTGCACAGAAATGACCCATCCAAGACCCCAGGTGCCCAGGTCACAGTCTGCAGTCTACTCATCTTATCTCTGATATCAGTTATCCACTTTCATGGTTCTTTCCTGTACCTTGTCATCACTGCTACTATGATACCCCAAAGATCATTTCAGGGGCCCCACTCTCCCATCACACATTCCCTCTTGTCCTCATTAACTTTCTCTTGTACTTCTCACCTGACAATTCTCCAATGTGTTGAAGTTCGAGTTTATTAATTAATTTATTTATTTTTGCTGTGTTGCATCTTCGTTTCTGTGCGAGGGCTTTCTCTAGTTGTGGCAAGCGGGGGCCACTCTTCATCGCGGTGCGCGGGCCTCTCACTATCGCGGCCTCTCTTGTTGTGGAGCACAGGCTCCAGACGTGCAGGCTCAGTAGTTGTGGCTCACGGGCCCAGTTGCTCCGCGGCATGTGGGATCCTCCCAGACCAGGGCTTGAACCCGTGTCCCCTGCATTAGCAGGCAGATTCTCAACCACTGCGCCGCCAGGGAAGCCCTCTTCAACTCTTCGGTGCCACAGTCTCCTTACTACTCAGAGTGCCTTGACTTTCTTCTTGTCCCTTTTGGAACAAAGCTGGAACACCCCCAGCTTCTGCTTCCTTCTGACTCTACATGCCTGGTAAACACACTAGCCTGGGGTAACTGAACTTTCCACAGAGGCACACATCTTGGAGCAACTCACTCAAAAAGGTTGACTGGGGCTTCCCTGGTGGTACAGTGGATGAGAGTCCGTCTGCCGATGCAGGAGATGCGGGTTCGTGCCCCTGTCTGGGAAGATCCCACGTGCCGCGGAGCGGCTGGGCCCGTGATCCATGGCCGCTGAGCCTGGGCGTCCGGAGCCTGAGCTCCGCAACGGGGATCATGATCACCAACTTCCAAGAGCACACTCTACTGCTGTCCCACCTTGTTTTTTTTTTCCTTGTATGTTAATTTTTTTAACGTCTTTATTGGAGTATAATTGCTTTACAATGGTGTGTTAGTTTCTGCTTTATAACAAAGTGAATCAGTTATACATATACATATGTTCCCATATCTCTTCTCTCTTGTGTCTCCCTCCCTCCCACCCTCCCTATCCCACTCCTCTAGGTGGTCACAAAGCACCGAGCTGATCTCCCTGTGCTATGCGGCTGCTTCCCACTAGCTCTCTATCTTACGTTTGGTAGTGTATATATGTCCATGCGACTCTCTCACTTCGTCCCAGCTTCCCCTTCCCCCTCCCCGTGTCCTCAAGTCCATTCTCTACGTCTGTGCTTTTATTCCTGTCCTGCCCCTAGGTTCTTCAGAACCTTTTTTTTTTTTTAACGTCCCACCTTTCTGATGTGTCCCCAACTCCTTCAGCTCAGGCTAGGGATTGCCAGGCTCCTTGTCATGACACCTAATAGCAGAAGAAGACTCCTTCTCCCTTAGCTCCCATTGGTGGGCCCCGCAATGAAAGTGATTTGCCATGTCACCTATTCACTCTACAGAAACCCCCATTCCACACACCCTACCCCACAGCCTCTGAGTGCTTCACTCTTAAATATGCAGGGAGAGCCCAGAAACTAGGAACTTTTAGCAACGCCTCTGTCATGATCCACTAGCTCAAAGGATTTCAGAGAATCCAAAGACAAAAAGCAGGAAACAGAAAAAAAAAAACAAACCTTTCAACTTGTAATTGATATTTTCAATATGCAGAGAAATTGTGTAAGTAAAATAAGAGTAGGGTGTAAGAAGGGATCAGTCAGGGAGAGCAAGAACTCTTAGAAATTATACATGAGAGCAGAAATTAAAATTCCAAAAATTTTTGCATGATAATGATGAGGGCATATATTAATGAGAAGCATTTATAATAAGGAAAAACTGAAAACAATGTCCAACAACAGAGAATGCATATATGAACAAGGCAAAACCTCTTACTCTCCCTAAAACTGATGTCAAAAAGAAGTAAACACAGGCTTCCCTGGTGGCACAGTGGTTAAGAATCTGCCTGCCAATGCAGGGGACATGGGTTCGAGCCCTGGTCTGGGAAGATCCCACATGCCGCGGAGCAACTGAGCTTGTGCGCCACAACTACTGAAGCCCACGTGCCTAGAGCCTGTGCTCCACAGCAAGAGAAGCCACCGCAATGAGAAGCCTGCGCATCACAAGGAAGAGTAGCCCCCGCTCGCCTCAACTAGAGAAAGCCCGCACGCAGCAACGAAGACCCAACGCAGCCCCCCCCCCGAAAAAATAAATAAAATTTAAAAAAAGGAAACGCAACAGGAAATTATTAACAATGGTCATTTCTGGGTAGTGGGGTAAGTAATAATCTTTATTTCTACTTGAATCATTTTATATTTTTCAAAATTTCCCCAATGTATAAGTATTTGTAAAAACGAAATTTTTTTTTTTACAAAACGAAATTGCCTTTATCTGTGTCAGTATCCCACTGACCTGGGAAAGGTTATAGGAAATAAAAATACATTCCCAAAAGTAGAGAATGTTCCTGTGCCGTCCAGCAACAAGGAGCTAGGAGATGGTATGTGGATGCCCAGCAGTTCTGCTGATCTGTCATACAGGCAATTCCTCGGTATTATTTTAATATTAACTATAAACTCCTTGCTTTGGTCTCTCCATCCCTGAAATAGGAATACATGTTTTTGAAATGACTGAAGATTTGTAAGAATAGTAATATCCAAAGCCCCACTTCCCAAGCATGATGGTGTATTTTCTGTCTTTGTTTCATATGTATAGAGTTTTTCATTTCCTTCTTTTTTACCATTTATATTTTTCAAGTTTTGTTAATAAAATTTCTCTTCTAATGAAAAGAAAGTTATCTCTTCTTAATTGTACTTCTTTCATTATCTACAATTATTTGTAATGGTCCCAAAATGAAAACAACCTCAATATCCATTAGTGAGGGAATGAATTCACTGGGATATACTATACCCAATAGTGGAATACTACATAAAAAGGGAGAAGCTATTGATACACAAAGCAAAAGGATGAATATCAAAATAATTATCCTAAGTGAAAGAAACAAGACAGAATACATACTGAATGATGTCATATATATAAAATGATAAGTAATCTATAGTAACAAAAAGCAGATCAGTGGTTGCCTGGGGATGGGAGGGAAGGAGATGTGAATCACAAAGGGGCACAAAGAAACTTTGGGGGGCAATGGATGTGTTTATTATCTTATTTGTGCTGATGCTTTCATTGTATATAACATATGTCAAAACTCATTGAATTGCACACTTTAAATTTGTGGTTTTTTTTGTTTTTTTTTTTTTTTGCGGTATGCGGGCCTCTCACTGTTGTGGCCTCTCCCGTTGCGGAGCACAGGCTCCGGACGCGCAGGCCCAGCGGCCATGGCTCACGGGCCCAGCCGCTCCGCGGCATGTGGGATCCTCCCAGACCGGGGCACGAACCCGTGTCCCCTGCATCGGCAGGTGGACTCTCAACCACTGCGCCACCAGGGAAGCCCTGTGTTGTTTTTTATACCTCATTTATACCTCCATGAAGCTGTGAATAAAGAAGCATAGGGTGAATAATTTTAAGCAGTGTTTCTACAACCTTTGCCGATATTAAGACTCTCCTGGTGCCGTGGAAAGTCCACACACCTGGTTCTGCTGCTGAGTCCTCCATGGAGCACCAGGTGAATTGTGCTTTCAACAAGGGTCCCGGGATTCTCAAGCTCAGGGCAATTTGGAAACCCTGGTACAAATTGGGTGGTAGCTGAGAAGGAGGTTTTCCTCATCTTGACCAAACCATCATCAGGTGAAAACAAATGAAACCACCACCATCAACAGCCAAGGGGAAACAAACGTATGATTTCCTAGTGTTTCACATAAGTGCCTGATCCTTAATCACATATAATACGTGTCCTACCCATCTCCCCTTTAAGAAGTTTCTCAGCCCCTCAGCATCTTCTATCATTGGATTAATTGGGATGAAAACTGATGGGTGAAAAATGCTCTTCATAGAATCCATGTTATTGCAATTATCCAATCAAAATCCTGTCTCCTATAAAAGAAACACAGTGAGGTGGCTCTGACCAACGTTTCATCTTGAAGGGTGTTTGCCTCTTTGTTGTTAAGGAAATTCATTTAATCAGGTAAAGGAAACTACGTTTTTAAAAATATATGTTGTGGAATGTTGAAATTCACTAAAGATTTCTTTTTTCTTATTACTCGGTGAACTCAGGTATGTTTAAAAAAGTTCACTGAAAAGAAAAAAGTTCACTGACTTGCAATTCCTCAGATGTGTTTCCTGTTTTGCCTTTTGTCTGTTTTTCCTTATTTGTGATGTTCTTTGTATATAGAATCTTAACTCTTTATTTTCTATGTGTGTAAAATGTACTCCAGTTGGTCATTTACCATAACTTGTCTGCAATGTCTCTTGCCAT
Organism: Lipotes vexillifer; assembly: GCF_000442215.2. Classification (NCBI taxonomy): domain Eukaryota; kingdom Metazoa; phylum Chordata; class Mammalia; order Artiodactyla; family Lipotidae; genus Lipotes; species Lipotes vexillifer. Next base: position 1,986,411 of record NW_006789814.1, read on the forward strand.
TCAAGGAATTTTTTTTCCTTTAAAGCATCTGTTTCACTTTTTCCAAGAAAAGCTTGAAAGAGTTTATTTATTTAGCAAGACTCAAAATAAAACATGTCTTCAACCTAAGGCTCTGGGGAAAAAAAGTAATAAAACCAATAGAAATGGAGGAGGGATTTAATAAGGAAACAAAATAAATTGGAAAACTGAAACCATGCGATAGATAAAACTCAAAATTAGTTCTTTGTGTGTGTGTGTGTGTGTGTGTGTGTGTGTGTCTGGCTGTTTTTCACTTAGCATAATGTTTTTTTTTTTATACATCTTTATTGGAGTATAATTGCTTTACAATGTTGTGTTAGTTTCAAAGTTAGTTCTTGAGGAAGGTGACAAATTGCTAAACCTGGCAAGCCAAAAAATTTAGCATTTTATGAATGAGGCAAGAAATATAGTCAGATGAAAAGAATTATTAAAAAATCATTGTAATACTTGGCATTTTAGGCAAAACGTATGGTTTTCTTTCTATTTTTTTTCTCAGCCTTTATTTAAACAAATGCTAATACATTAAATCTGTGTCTGGCCATATTTTAGAGTTTTTTAAATTGAAATATAATTGACATGCAATATTAGTTTCAGGTGTACTGTTGATATTTGCATACATTATGAAACGAACACCACAATAAGTCTAGGAACCATCTGTCCCAATACAAAGTTATTAGAATATTATTGACCATATTTCTCATGCTGCATATTACATTCCTGTGGCTTATTTTATAACTGGAGGTTTGTGCCTTTAATCCCCTTCACCTGTTTCACCCACCCACTTCCCACCTCCCTCCCTTCTGCCAACCATCCCTTTGTTCTCTGTATCCATGAGTCTGTTTTCATTTTGTTTGTTTTATTTTTTTAGATTCCACATTTAAGTGAGATCATGCAGTGTTTGTCTTTGTCTGACTTATTTCACTTAGCCTAATACCCTAAAATGTATGGTTTTCTTAAATAAGTTACCAAAGAGTGTTACCAAAAGTTACCAACATTGAATCAAGGAGAGATGGAAACGTCAGAACAAACCAACCTTTTTAGAAGAAATGAGAAAGGTGGTCACACATCCACCTAAGTTGGCCTGAAAGGACAAAGGCTTTTAATTCTAAAAGCTTCCCAGTCATCTTACAAAAGCAGTGTTACCCTAACCTCAGCACCCATAGAAATCCTCCCGACAAAACTCAAAATATAATGTAAAAATTCTTAGCCATGCAAGCAAATCATGTCTTTTAAAAACCTTTAATCATAATAATTTTCAAACACTTAGAAAAGTTTTTAAAAGGCACAATGAATACTCCCTACTCTCCACTTAGGTGCAACACATTGTTAATATTTTGATGTAACTGGTACAGGTGTATATAATTTATTATTTGCTGAATCATCTGAGAATAAGTTGCAGACACCATGATATTGCACTCCTGAATTCTTGAACATGCATCTCCTACAGCTAGGGACATTCCCCTACAAATCTCAATACCACCTTTGCACAAGGAATGTTATGCTTTAAAGTCTTTTAAAAAACATCACAATATATAGTTAGTTCTCTGGGACAAAATTATATAGATTTAATTTAATATTTTTTCTGACCATAAGGTTCTTAATGTAAAATTTCTCCTGAACTGTGTTACAACTATAATAATATATATGTGATCAAAACAACATATTACAAACTATGGTATTAAATGTAAAAAGGGAAATTTGCTTAAGAGCTGCAACTCTAGTCACACAATGTATACACTTTTTCTTTTCTTTGCTCTCTTGTCATTTTTTAGTACCTGTTTGCATGTAACTTACTGCTAGAATGAGACGAGGTTCGGGATCCATTCTCTTGTTACTTTTATTTTTCATAAACAGAAGCAAAAGCAATCTTGTTCACATACATAAAACGATAGGAATGGAAAGAGTCTGATTATAGCTGTGCCACTGAATTCTTTGAATTTTGTCAAGGTTACATGCAAAAAATTCACATAATGATCAGCCAGCTTTTCTTATTGAGCTGGCAACTTCATTAATTCTTCCATTTTTTTGGTAACAGGTAAGAATAAGAGACATCTACTTGCAAAAGTGTTAGTTACCCAATCATTAGGCATTCACTTTCTTAACATAAACACCTACATTTTGAATTGTGCCTATATTTGGTGCTCCAGATATTTTTAATACCCTATGCATTGCACCGTAGCAAGATAAATATGAATGAGATGCTTTGCTTCTGTGAAGAGCGAGAAGGGCACTTGCCAAAGGGATGCCCTGACTGCAGGCAGGGCAGCTGTAGGAAGGATCACAGGAAGCTGAGGTTGTGGAGTCTGAGGAAACTCCCTGACAATGAGCCACGTTGATGGCCTTTGTGTCCCTTGAGGGTATACGTGTAGTATATCACTTTGTAGACCAGTGTTCTAGGTAACATAATAAAATGGGAAAATTAAATGGCATATGTTGGGAAAATAATTCCTTTTTTAAATATTTATTTTATTTATTTATTTGGTTGCACTGGGTCTTGGTTGCTGCTCACGGGCTCCTTAGTTGCAGCTCGCCAGCTCCTTAGTTGTGGCATGCATGTGGGATCTAGTTCCCTGACCAGGGATTGAATCTGGACCCCCTACATTGGGAGCTCGGAGTCTTAACTCACTGTGCCACCAGAGAAGTCCCGGGAAAATGATTCTTTATGGAGCTGACCATATAGCAAGCACATCCAGGTTTATTTATTTATTTTAATAATATTTTATTATTTATTTATTTGGCTGAGGCATGCGGGATCTAGTTCTCTGACCAGGCATCGAACCTGGGCCCCCTGCCTTGGGAGTGAGGAGTCTTAACCACTGGACCACCAGGGAAGTCCCCACATCCAGGTTTAAAATGAAGAGTTTAAAAATTCTTGCCACAAATGTAAATGGCTAGCTAAAAGTAATGGTACAAAAATTCAGCAGTTTTCCTTTATGGGTATAATTAGCAGTTAGAGAATTGATAAAAATCCCACTTAAAAAATATGTGTGTTGGGCTTCCCTGGTGGCGCAGTGGTTGAGAGTCCGCCTGACGATGCAGGAGACACGGGTTTGTGCCCCGGTCCGGGAAGATCCCACACGCCGCGGAGCGGCTGGGACATGTCAAGTTTGTGGATTTGACGGAGGAGCCAAACCCACTCCTGGAGAAATTGAAAGAAAAAGGGAAGTACCATTATGATTATCTAGTACAATGATTTTTAGTATTTGACAAGTTTACAGACCCTTAGAAAATGTAATAAGTGAGAGGCCCACAGACCAAAAAAAAAAAAAAAAAAAGTGTGTTTATACACGTACATGCATACATACAGAAATGAGTTGAGCAGAAGTAAAATGTTAAGCAGGAAATAAGCATAACATTATAATGAAGGCTATAAGGATGAATTCAATCAGTAGAGCCCTTTAAGGAGGAAGACGATGGAAATGTAACTTTTTCCTAAGAAATCATTTTGCTATAATACAATCAAAACTCCAGTCAATTGTTGGTTGATGGGGAAACACTCCAACCAGATCATAAAACAGGATCTAAATCACTACAATTTGGAAGTAACAAAGGACTAGAAAATCTCAGCATGTGGCAAACCATGTCCAAGGATAGATAGTTAGTCCATATGATTAAGGCGGCATTTCTAAGTAATAGGGGAGGATGAAATATTCCACAAATGGTTTACATATACTTTTCTATTCCTTTGAGGGAAAATATAGATTCTCATTCAAGCAATGTACAAAAATTACCAATGGATGAAAATGAATAAGGAACATATATAAGACTTCATAATCTTGAAGTTGGGCATTACCTCTTAAATGTTTTTCTTTTTTTTTTTAATTGAAGGATAGTTGATTTACAATGTTTCTGGTGTATAGCAAAGTGATTCACTTATACATATATATTTTTTTCCTGTTCTTTTCATTATAGGTTATTATAAGATATTGAATATAGTTAAATGTTTCTTAAAATGTAACAAAACATGCCCAGCACCAGGATTCAATTGTCAAAGGGTATTATGCTTAAGAAACCAAGATAAATAATAATAATAAATAAAAGGGAGAGGAAACTCCCTTGACTTAGTTGAGATCATGGCTCTTAAGCACATTAGTTAGAAACCATGTCCATCATCAGGTGGGTCCTGCATGGTCCAGAGACAGCAGGCAGCCCATCTGTCTGTTAAAATGCCAGTCAAGACAAGAGTTACGTGCTGGCTGTTTCCTTGACTCTGCCCCTCCCAAGCGGCCCTTGGAAGCCTGGAGAACTCAAGACTCCCCTTCAGTTCACTCAGGCAAGGACAAGAGCATCAGTGAGAAACATCTGGAAGTTTTCTGCTCTCTTGCAGGTCAAACGTTGCACCCGGCTCCTCCTACTGGCAGAGGAGAGGAAAACACTGGTCCCTGGGCTGCAGGTCAAAATTCCCTTGTTATGTTTTGTCTGGAGTGCACGTTGCTTTTAACATGTATTACATTACATCTGTGTCTTAACTTTCTTTGTGTTCCATTTAATTTATATCTAATTTGTATAATAATTCTAGAATATGACTATCATCTTAGGCTGATAGTTCAATAAAATGCAACCTGAGTCTTCTAGCAAACCTCAGGTCTATGGGTCATGCCCCAATTCCATAGTGTTCTCTGGATATAATCTAGAAGTTTGTGACAGATGGTTTCATGAAGGTTACTGAAAGAAATAGTTAAAGGAAATTAATAATATGTACTCATCCTCCTGGATTTTCTGTCAGTCTTCTTTGTTTTTTTTTTTGTTTTTTTTTTTGCGGTACGCGGGCCTCTCACTGTTGTGGCCTCTCCCGTTGCGGAGCACAGGCTCCGGACGCGCAGGCTCAGCGGCCACGGCTCACGGGCCCAGCCGCTCTGCAGCATGTGGGATCCTCCCGGACCGGGGCACGAACCCGCGTCCCCTGCATCGGCAGGCGGGCTCTCAACCACTGCGCCACCAGGGAAGCCCCTGTCAGTCTTCTTTGGAAGTCAATTCCCAGGTTGTCCAGGAGGTAGCCCTTTGTTTTATACCATCAGGATACTTGGCAACTCAGTGAATATAATTGAAAATTTGATCCGAAAGCACTGTCGTACCAAATGGGGAGACAGGTTCCTGTCAACCTTTCGATTTATCTAACCCTAAATTTTCCTACCCCTCATCCTGCAGATAAGACTCATCATGATTCTAGCAACTCAAGCTCGTAGTCAGTGGACTTGGTTTCAAAGAATAACGCAAGAATTCCACAAGCGCATCTGTCTGTTCTATACTGGATTGATAATTTTGCTCCTTGAAATTGCTGTGGTGGCCTTTTTTGCTGATCATTTACCTTTCTCCCTCTCAATGACAATTATTGCTTCTGGCATTGTTTTTATCCTCATTTCTGGAGGGATGGTTTTGTATGGATTATGCCGAAACCCAGAATACGCCCCTCTTCGGCCAGAAGAATCAGTGAGGCATCGAACTTCCCAGGGTCATCCTGAGGATTTTGAAACAAAGGCAGCAACAATCAGCACCTGGCTATGATATTATATTAAACCCAGATATCATTGGGTCTTTTAACCTTCTGCAAGTTCCTTGAGTATTAAAGCAGAAATAAACTCTGGCTTCTAACAGGTTTTGTTATTTTTAACAAGTACAGAGCTGACCCCTCCAAGACCACAGGTGCCCAGCTCACAGCCCTCCTCACATGCCATGTCCTGTTCTTCTCCCACCAGATACAAAACATGACCATGGAGGTGGGTATCCTGTCATAAGTGCTACTTGTGAGACCCCTAGAACATCACTGCTGGCACCTCATTCCCTCACCACACATACCTCACCTATCATTCCTGATTTCTCTCCTTCCCCTCACATGACAGTTCTTGTCTGTGATGGAGCTCTCCCACCCTTTGCTTAGGTCTCCTCACTCTCTCACAGTGCCTTCACCACCTTCTTGTCCCATTTGGGCCTTTTTTTTTTTTCTTTTGGCTGTGCCGTGCGGCATGCAGGATCTTCCCCAGCCAGGGATGGAACCCTTCCCCCCTGTGGTGGAAGCACAGAGTCTTAACCACTGGACCGCCAGGGAAGTCCTGGGCTGCTTCTTGATGTCCGAGAAAACCAGAGCCAGGAATTAGTTAAAGCAGTAAGATCAGTGTTTACTCAGGAACTATTGCAACAGGGGAGAGAGAAGAGACCTCAGCATAGAGCTGGGCTCAATTCTGAATACGACATGGTCAAGTGGGGATTTATAGCCCAGGAGAAGGGGGGCGGTGGTCACTGGATAGAAAATTACTGAGGAAACACTAGGTGTGTGTGTGTTTGGTGGGGGGGAGGGGGATTCTGGCTAAACCGACCTAACGGGATTCTTGCAGAAGGCAGGCCAAGGTGATCAGACATCACCTGGGGGTGGGGGGTAGGGAGATGAGGAATGTGATCAGCTGTCAAGGGTGGCGGTTTCTCACTAAACTGACTTAGCAAGATTCCTACTCAAATTGGGTGATGCAAAGACCAACACAGAAATGCAGAATTCGAGTCCTGGTTGGGAAGAGGACTCAGAGGAGCCTTTGGTCAAGGAGAGACACTTTGTCATTAGGAATACCCCTAATTTTTTGTCCCTTCTAACCCTCCAGGCCTGGGGACATCAGAACTCCACTTAAGCTACCCACTGTGTACATGACTCTATAGAGTAGAGCAATAAGTCATGCCAAAACGTTGACTGGTTTCTTTTAAGATCACGATCACTGCCTCAGAGGACACTGCCCACTTCTGTTCGACCTTTTTGAGGTGTCTCCCACTCCTTCAGCCCTAATGGAGAGTGAAACCTTGTTAATATAACTGACCAAAGAGAAGTTTTTTCTCCCTCAACAGATGTGTGGGGTTCCCACAATGAAATGATGACTTATGCCACCTACTCACTTAATCACCCTACAAATCCCCCCAGTGCACCAGCCCTACCCGACAACCCTGAGTGCCTCACTCTGGAATACGAAGGGAGAGCCCAGAAACTAGGACCTTTGAGGAATGTTTCTGGCATGATTGGCAAACTCGAAGGATTTTGGAGGATGTAGAAACAGTGCAGAGAGCAGCACACAGAAAAAATATCTTTCAACTTGCATTTCACATTTTGGACATGTAGGAAACACAGTGTATAAATGGAGTAAGTATAGAGTGTTATAAAGCATCACTAAAAAACAAAAACAGCAAGAGCTCTTGGAAATGAAAAATTAGGGCAAAAATTCAAAATCCAATACTTTTGTATCATACAGGTGAGGGGATAAAGTGAAGAATAATCATTTACAATGAAAAATATGGGAAACAAGTCCAATAATTTTTTTAAAGATGCAATAGAATAAGATAAACATTTTACCATCCCTGAACTGATGTCAAAAAGAAGTAAACATAATAGGAAATTGACGTTAAGGTGATTGTTTCTGAGTGGTGGGGTAAGTAATGAACTTTGTTTCTAGTTGAATTTTTTTGGATTTTCCCAAAGTTTCACTAAGGCTTTTTTATTACGTGGTAGTAAAAAAAAACCTAAATGGTTTAAAAAATAAAATTGCATATATGTATGTACATATATACACATACATACATATACATATATAGATAGATTGATCTATCTCAGCTTCTCAGCGAAACATTACAGGAAATGAAAATATACTCCCCCCAAAAGTGGTAAGGAGCTAGAAGATGGTACCCAGCTTTTCTGCTGACATCGCATACAGACCATCCCTTGGTATTGTTTTAAACACAACCATAAACTTTTTGTCTTGGCTTTTCCACCACTGAAATGGGGAAACATCCCCATGATATTTTTGAAATATCTTGCACTTCTGAAATGGAAGTTCTGTAAGAAAATGTATTCAAAGCCCAGTATCTCCCGAACATAAGGATGATTGGTTTTCTGATCATTTTTTTCTCAAATATATAGGATTTAAAAATATTAATCTATATTTCCAGTCTATGTGTATTCAAGTTTTTGTCAATAAAATTTCCTTTTCAGTAAAACATAGTAAACTGGCATTTATCCTATCTCTTTAATTTCCTAAATGATTTGTAGTGGCCCCAAACTGGAAACAACCTGATATAAGAAAATGGATAAACCAACAGTGATATATCCATACCTTGCAATATTTCTCAAAAAGGAACAAGCTACAGATACTCAAAACAATATGGATGAATCTCAAAATAATCATCCTAAGTGAAAAAAACAAAACAGAAAAGATTACATACTTGATACTGTTTACATAAAATGCAAAGTGATTTTTAGAAACAAAGCAGATCCAGCTGTTGCTTGAATATAGGAGGGAGGGAGGCATGGATTACAAGGGGACATAAGGAAACTTCGGGGGGCAATGGATATGTCTATCTTGTGCTGATGCTTTCATAGATATACACATATGTCAAAACTCATTGAACTTTACACTTTAAATTTGTGCTGTTTTTTATACCTCATTTATACTTCCGTGAAGCTGTGAATAAATAAGCACAGACTAAATGATTTTTTATTTTTTATTTCTAGCCGTACGCGGGCCTCATCACTGTTGTGGCCTCTCCCATTGCAGAGCACAGGCTCCGGACACGCAGGCCCAGCGTCCATGGCCCACGGGCCCAGCCGCCCCGCGGCATGCGGGATCCTCCCGGACCGGGGCACGAACTCGTGTCCCCTGCATCGGCAGGCGGACTCCCAACCACTGCGCCACCAGGGAAGCCCAGAGTAAATGATATTAAGCTGTGTTTCCCCAACCTTTGCTGATATGAAGAAGCCCCTGGTGCCGTGGAAAGTCCATGCTCCTGGTCCCACTGCCGGAACGAACCTCCATGAAGCACCAGGTGAATTGTGCTTTCAACAAGGGTCCCGGGAATTCTCAGGCTCAGGGCAGCTGGGAAACCCTGATACAAATTGGGTGGCAGCTGAGAAGGAGGCCTCCCTCATCTTGACCAAACTATCATCAGGTGAAGCCAAATGAAACCACCACCATTAACAGCTCAGGGGGCAAAACAAATGATCGTTTCCTAGGCTTTATTCATGACACATTATCCTTAACCACCGTATAACAGATGTTTGTCACCAGTCTCTCCTTTAAGAAGTTTCTCAGTCCCCCAGCATCTTCTATCATTGGATGAATTGGGAGAAAGCTAAGCTGATAGGTGAAAATGGCTCTCCATTGAATCCATGTTATTGCAATTATCCAATCAAGATCCTCTCTCCTAGAAAAGAGACACAAAGAGCTGTGCTTAGCATTTCACCTTGAAGGGTGTTTGCTGGTTTCTGTTGTGAAAGAGCTGCATTTAATGCCAGGTAAAGCATGCTACAATTTTTTTAATATTTATATAGAAGTAATGATGTAATTGGAAGTCATTAAGAATGCTCTTTTTCCTGTGACTAGGTAAGGTCAGGGATATCTTTTGAGATTCACAGAGCATTGCAATTCCTCAGATGTAGGTTTTCTGTCATGCCCTTTCTCAAGTTTTCTATTTTTTTCTTAATTTGTGGTATTCTTTGTATGTAATGGATTTTAACTCTGTCTTCTCCACGTTGAAAATAGATTCATCCCATCCTGTCACTTTAACTTCATCTCTAGTGTTTTTTGTTTTTTTTTCTTTATGGCAGCTGTGCTAATTGTTTTCAGTAAAAACTTGAACGTTTTTCTTTATTTAGCAAGATTGAAATTACACAAAACATGCATTCAACCTAGGAATTGAAAAAAAGCTTTTTAAACATTGGAAATGGAGGAGGAATTTAATATGGAACAATCTAAAATTAACCAATTGGAAAGCAAACACTGTGGTTAATGGATACAACTAAAAGCTGGTTTTTGGAAAAGGAAATTACTCTATTTGGAAATAGGTGAACACTGTCGAGTCAATAAAAAACTTAGTTATTATGAATAAGACAAGAAATATTGTACACAAAAATTATTGAAAAGATAATGAACAACTTCATACCTATAGACTTGACATGTTAGTTTACATGAATAATTTTCTGGAAAACAGACGTTACCAAAATTAAATTTAGAAAGGACAGAAACTCCAAACAGCCCATTTTCTTCAAAGAATTTTAAAAGTTGGTCACACATTCACCTAGGGATGGCCTAAGGAGCTGATTCCTTTGAGGTGCTGGAAAGCTTTTCAATTATTTTACAAAGGTAGATTTACCCTAGTCTCAGCACCCATAAAAATCCCCACGACAAAACTGGGGCCTTGTTTAAGTTTAAAACATACATGTAAAAATTCCTAACAACACAAGTAAATAAATTCCTACCTTTTAAAAAAAAACTTAGTCATAATAGTTTTCATTCACAAAAGTTTAAATAATCAAAAGATTGCTTACCCACACTTTATTTAGATGCAACAAATTATTTGGTCATAACCAAATAATTTATGTACCATAAATTATTTGGTACATGTGTACATAATTATCATTATTATTATTTGAATGATTTGAAAGTTGTAGACTTCATAACATTTCACCCTTAAACACTTGAACTTACATATTCTACATATAAGAGCATTCTCCTACAATAACTCACGTGCAGGACAATTATTGAATAGTTTTAATATAATCAGGAGGCCTATGAGGGTTTATTTCAGGAACAGAGGTGAATCCAAATTGGGAAAGTCATCAAATGTCATTGTACTAATAAAAAAAAAAAGCAGAAAGTCCCATTTATCAGCAAATGCTGAGAATGTATTTGAAAAAATTCCCTAGAAATTTTCATCCCAGTTTGTCAAGGAAGAATAGAAATGTTCTCTAAATGTGCGAAAGAGAATCAGCTTTTGTCAAAGAGCATGAGAAATGAACAGAGGGTTTCCGAGAAATGTAATATACACAGTTCTATGGTTTCCAGTGTTCTTATTCGCCACTGTGTTTGAGATCTTCAATTTCTTTGATCCCAAGAGCCATAACATTTTTGGAGGACAATTCTGTCTTTCATTATATATTAAGTTGACTTCTAAAGCAGTTCATCGTAAATTAAATTATTCACAACGGATGCTTTGACATATTATAAATGTTGATGTTTCAAAAGTAACTGCTACACCACTTTCAAATGAATGCATTGAATTTGAATCTTTAACTCCATCAACTGTTTGAAATATACATGAACTGGGCTCTTCATCAACAATCTGAAACTTCACATCATTCCTTTTTCTTCAACTTGTTTTTTATTCCATGCATTCCCACCTAGAGCTGTGTCCTAATGTAATACGTTATGCCTTAAATCTTTTTTGATCAACATATCATAGTTCTCTGCAGTAAGAGTGTGTATGTAAGCCTCAATTTAAAATTTTTTTGACTGTAAGACTCTAGGTGTTAAGTTTCTTCTAAGTTACAAATACAATTAGTATACATGTGATCAAAAACAATGTACTACAAATCGTGTTATTAATATGAAAAGGACACTTGGTAAGGGCTTCATTTTCAATGATCTAATAATATGTTCTTTCTTTTTTAAAATATTTATTTGTTTATTTTTATTTTTGGCTGCGTCAGATCTTCCTTGTGGCACGCGGGATTCTCTGTTGCAGCACACAGGCTTCTCTCTAGTTGTGGCCCACGTGCTCAGTATGTGGCATGTGGACTTAGTGGCCCCGTGGCATGTGGGATCTTAGTTCCCTGACCAGGGATCGAACCCGCGTCCCCTGCATTGGAAGGCAGATTCTTAACCACTGGACCATCAGGGAAGTCCCTAATACGTTCTTTCTTTAACATGTTCTTTCTTTTTTTCTTTTCCCTTTTTAAAATTCACGTTTACATAGAGAATTCTCACTGCTAGGATGAGACCAATTTCAGCATCATTACACTTCTTGCTTTTACTTTTCACAGACAAATGAAAGAAACTTATTCACACATATAGAAAGATGGGAATGTATAGTGATGTCACTTGATATTTTGGACTCCTTCAAGGTTACATGCAGAAATCACAAAATGATCTTTTATCGAGTTATTTTTCCTGAGCTGAAAACTTCATTGATTACTCCAGTTTTTAACAGCAAAAAAAAAAGTGACTTCTGCTTGTAAAACTATCTGTTACCCAGTTATTAGTCATTTATTAAGATAGATGTCCACATTTTGAATTGTGCCTACATTTGGTGCCCTGGATATTTTTTTAATACCTACCCTGATGCGATGCACAGCAAGATAAATATGAGAGGGATGATTCTTCTCTGAAGACGGAGAAGGGCACCTGCCAAAGGGATGCCCTGATTGCAGGCAGAGCAGCTGTAGGAAGGACAACAGGGGGCTGAGAATGTGGAGCTTGATGGAGCTTTCCAAACATGAATGGATGGTCTTTGTGTCCCTTGAGGGTACATGTGGGTCCATTTGAAGACCACTGGTGTAAACAATGTAATAAAATAGGAAAACAAAATAGTAAAATGATTGGAAAAATTATTCCTATGACTGTATACCTAGAGAAGCCAGGATTCAAGTGAAGAGTTTTAGAATTAGTGCAACAAATTTAAATGGCTGGTGATAAGCAATGGTACACAACTTTAGTAGTTTTCTTTTATGGCAGTAATTGCCAGTTAGAAATAGAATGGATAAAATTCTCAATCATTATATAGGGTTAACCATATCATTTGATATAATTATGTAGTTGTGTTATACACAGAAGCATAAATATTAAATAAGAAATGAGCATAAAACAGTAATGAGGACTAGAAAGATGAACTCAGTAGTGAGCCCTTCCTGAAAAGGAAGACTTCTTATACAATCTAATATCTTTCTAAGAAATTGTTTCTGTCACAATTTCAGTTATAAGCCCTGACTTTTCTTCCTGTGCCAGGAGAAGTCTAACAGACAGGTTGTTGAGGAATACTTTCTACGAGATCACAAAATGGGATCTAAATCAGTACAATTTGGGACTGGCAAAAGACTAGATGTAAAAAGAAGATAGGGTGTCAAAACACATCTTGTAGTATAGAGTTATTCAATATGATAGGGGTAGCAGGATTTCAAAATAATGTGCAAGGATGAAATATTCCATAAATGGTAGAGGACTACTTGGCTATTCATTTAGGGGGGAATATAGAGTTCCTTTACATGCAAAAGTACAAAAATTGTGAATGGATTAAAATGAATACCATAGTTATTAAAATGTAACGCTTTATAATCTTGAGGTGGGGTATGCCTCTTAAGTGTTTCTTGAAATGTAACAAAATGTGCCAGCACCAGGATTTGTTGATCAAGTGGACTATATACCTCAGGAACTAAAGATTAATAATAAGGGACTTCCCAGGTGGTCCAGTGGTTAAGACTTTGCCTTCCAATGCAGGGGGTTGGGGTTCGATCCCTGGTCGGGGAGCTAAGACCCCACATGCCTCGTGGCCAAAAAATCAAAACATAAAACAGAAGCAGGGGCTTCCCAGGTGGCGCAGTGGTTGAGAGTCCGCCTGCCGGTGCAGGGGACACGGGTTCGTGCCCCAGTCCGGGAAGATCCCACATGCCGCCGAGCGGCTGGGCCCGTGAGCCATGGCCGCCGAGCCTGCGTGTCCAGAGCCTGTGTTTCGCAACGGGAGAGGCCACAACGGTGAGAGGCCCGCGTACTGCAAAAACGGACAACAACAACAACAAAAACAGAAGCAATATTGTAACAAATTCATTAAAGACTTTAAAAATGGCCATCAAACAAATCTTTAAAAAATGATTAATAATAATAATATACTGATGGGGAGAAGTAAATCCCTTGATTCAGTTGAGATCGTGGCTCTTAACCACATTAGTTAGAAATCATGTCCATCATCAGGTGGGTCCTCCATGGTCCAGAGACAGTAAGTGGCCCATCTGTCTGTTAAAATGCCAGTCAAGACAAGAGTTACCTACTGACTCTTTCCTTAACTCTGCCCCTCCCAAGCGGCCCTTTGGAAGTCTGGTGAACTCAGGACTCCTCTTCAGTTCACTCAGGCAAGGACAAGAGCATCAGTGGGAAACAGCTGGAAGCTTCCTTCAGTCTTGCATGTTGAACATTGCACTCAGGTCCTCCTACTGGCAGAGGAGAGGAAAACACAGGTCCCTGTGCTGCAGGTCAAAGTTCCCTTGTTATGTTTTGTCTGGAGTGCATGTTGCTTTTAGCACGTATTCCATTCCATTCTATTCCATCTGTGTCTAAATTGAATAATGGGGCTCTTGCTTTGTGTTCCGTTTCATCTGTATCTGATTAACAATCTTAGGTATACCGCCAAGTAATGTTGATATTCCCATAAAATGCAATGTGTGCTCTGAGTTTTTACATACCTGCTAGCAAACCTCAGGACTACATGACATACCCAATTCACTAGTGGTCTCTCTGAAAAGGATCCAGAATTTTGTGATAAATAGCTTCATGAAGATATTGAAAGAAATATTTAAAATAAATAAGGATTAAATACCAATCATCCCTGATCTTCTAGCAACGTTCCTTGGAAGCCAACTCCCAGGTTGTCTTAATCACTAGCCCTTTGTATTATATCACCAGGACACTTTAACTTAGCATGAATGGAATTTGAAACTTCATCTAAAAGCAAAGCCACACGGTCAACCTTTTGATTTATCTGAACTTAACTTTTTTCTTCCTCTAATCCCTGCAGCTAAAACTCATCATGATCCCATCTTTTCAAGCTAATCGTCAGTGGACCTGGTTTCAAAGAATAACGCAAGAAGAGTTTTCACATAGATTCTGGATATGCTTCTATTTGTTCTATGCTGCAATAATAATTTTGTTACTCGGCGGTGTTTTGATCACTTTTTTCTCTGGCCATACCCCTTTCTCCCTTGTAAAGACAATGATTGTTACCGGCATTGTGTTTTTCTTCCTCACTGGACTGATGTACTTGCATGAAGCTAACAAGGTATCAGCGTTCATACAAGAAAAATTTTCAAGGAGCAGAAGTGCTCGGGATCCTTGTGAGGCTTTAGAAATGGAGGAACCAACAGTTATCACCTGATTGTAATATTATCTTAAACCTGGAAATCCTTGGGACTTGGGACAATTTAAAGATTTAAATAGAAATAAACTCTGGCTTTTAAAAAGCTTATTTGATTTGGAATGTTTCTCTTCCCTATTGCCTCTTTGAGATCTTCTTGCAGAAGCTCCTGTTCTTTCAAGGTTGCACCAGATAAATGAACCAATTTTCTCTTCCCTGTTTCTGCAGCTCGCTTCCAACGATCACTGAAGATCCAGCTGCTGCCTCTCGCTCTGGCTTTTCACGAAACTCCTGCAGATTTTCATGTGCACACAGGTGACCCACCCAAGACCACAGGTGCCCAGCTCATGGCCCTCCTCACTTGCAATGCCCCGATCTTGTCCATGGTCCTGTCCTGTAACTTTTCATCACTGTTACCTGTGAGTCCCCAGAACATCCCTTCAGACATCCCTTTCTTGCACCACACAGCCCCTATCATCCTTGGTCAATTTCCCTAGCATCCCTCACCTGACCATTCTCCAATGTGATGGTGTCGTCCACCCTTCTGATGCTGAGGTCTCTTTACTCTCCCACAGTGCCTCGACTTCTTGTCTCTGTTGGGCTTCCTCTTGGAATTACCTTTTCCTCCCCTTATAACTATAACTATACATGCCTGGTGACGTGAACTTAATTGAACCAAGCTATCCTGCTGTGTACATGAATCCAAGGAGGTAATCACTCAGTAAAGGTGACCGCTTCCTTTTAATCATGATCATTCACCAAAGGGGAATCACCACTGCTGTCCTGCTTTTCTTATGTGTCCCCAGTCCTACAGTTCAGGCGGGAGATCGGGAGAATCTTTCCTAAGTTAACTGGCCAAAGAAAAATGGTTCCTTCTCCCCTAACATGTAGGGATCCCATAATGAAAACAGTGGCTCAACCTACTCACCATGGAAATCCTGCCATTCAACAAGCCCCACTCAACAGCCCTGAAGTCCTCAGTCTGAAATGAGAAGGGAAAGCCCAGAGACTAGGACCCTTTGGGAATGCCTCTGCGATGACTTGCAAACTCAAAAGACTTTAGAGGGCACAGAGAGTGCAGGGAGCAGTAAACAGAAATATCTTTCAACTATGTAATTGACATTTTCAGATGCTTAGAACATACTGCATAATAGAAACAACAATAGGGTGCTATAAAGGATCCGTAAGAAAAAAGCAGGAGCTCTTGAATTAAAAATGAGAGCAGGGACTTCCCTGGCAGTCCAGTGGTTAAGACTTCGCCTTCCAATGGAAGGGGTGCGGGTTTGATCCCTGGTCAGGGAGCTAAGATCCCACATGCCTCATGGCTGAAAAACCAAAACATAAAAAAACAGAAGCAATATTGTAATAAATTCAATAAAGACTTTAAAAATGGTCCAATCAAAAAAAAATCTTAAAAAAATGAGAACAGAACTTAAAAATCTAAAAGAGTTGTGTATGATAAATGTAAAGAGATATATTCAAGGAGAACCATTTACAATGGGGGAAAACTGAAAACAATGTCCAACAATGGAGAATTGTTCAAAAATCTTGATACAACAGAAATAGACAATGAAATATCTTACCATCCCTAACTGATGTGAAAAAGATAGAAACAGAAAAGGAAACCATCATTAATGGTGATTGTTTCTGGGAGATGGAATAACTAATGACCCTCTTTGAACTTGGATATTTTATTTTCCCAAATTTCCCAGGACTCTGCAATCAAAAAAAAATGTTAAAAAATAAAATTTCTATTATATATATCAATATCCAGGAGACCTGGTTAAAGGATACAGGACATGAAAGTACATTTCCAAAAGGGAGAATCCCTGTGCTGTCCAGCAGCAGGGAGGGAGAGCCGGCTGTGTGGATGCCAGCTGTTGTGACAATCTCTCATATTTGCTACATTTTTTTTAAACAGCTATAAGTTTTTTCCTTGAATTTTTCACCATTGAACTACCGATACATCACCTAGATGATTTTGAAGTGTCTTACACTTTTGAGATTGAAAATCTGTGAGAAAATAATATTCAAGTCCCCACCTCCCAAACATAAGGATGGTGCATTTTCTGACAGTCTTTTTCTCCATGTGCGTAGGGTGTTTCTTTTCTCTTCTTTATTACCATCTGCCATATTCAACTTTTTCCTAGCGAAAATTTTCAAATGAAAAGGGAAAAGTCATTTCTCCTTTGTTGTACCTCTTTAATTATCTAAAATTACTTGTAATGGTCTCAACTGGAAACAATCTAAATATCCATCTACAGAGGGAATGGATAAACAAACTATGATTTATCCATACAGTGGAATACTACTCAACATGAAAAGAATCTGTTGATACTCAAGACAACGTGAATGAATCTCAAAATAATTATTCTGAGGGAGCAAGCCAGACAGAGAAGAGTACATGATGGATGCTGTTTATATTTTATATTTATATAAAATGAAAAATCATTTCTAATGACAAAGCAGATTGGTGGTTGTCTGCGAGTAGGAAGGAGGGAGGTACAAATTGCAAAGAAGCACAAGCCAACTCGGGGTGATGGGTATGTTTATTTTATCTTAATTAAGCTGATGCTCTCATGGGTTCATACATGCCAAAATTCAATGAATTGTACACTTTAAATATGTGCTGCTTTTTGTACCTCATTTGTACATTCATGAAGCTGTGAATAAAGAAGCATAGAGTGAATGATTTTAAGCAGTGTTTCCCCAACATTTGCTGATATTAAGAAGCCCCTGGTGCCGTGGAAATTCCACACACCTGGTTCTGCTGCTGAGTCCTCCATGGAGCACCAGGTGAATTGTGCTTTCTATAAGAGCCTCGGGGATTCTCAAGCTCAGGGAAGTTGGGAAACCCTGGTAGAAAGTGGGTGGCAGAAGAGAAGGAGATTTCCCTCGTCTTGACCAAACCATTATCAGGTGAAGCCGAATGAAACTGCCACCATCAACAGACAGGGAAAAACGAAACCTATGATTTCCTAGTGTTTCACACAAGTACATGATCCTTAACCACTATATAACAAGGGTTTGTTACCAGGCTCTCCTTTAAGGAACGTCCTCAGCACCCCCAGCATCTTACATCATTGGATGAATTGGGAGAAAGCTAAGCCGATGGGTGAAAAAGAATAGATTCTGTCCATAGAATCCATGTTATTGCAATTATCCAATCAAGATGCTGTCACCTATAAAAGTAACACAAAGAGCTGTGCTTGTTGTTTCATCTTGAAAGGAGTTTGACTTTTTTGGTGGTTCAAGAGCTGCGGTTCATACCAGGTAAAGGAACCTACAATTTTTTGCGTATAACTGTGTGGTGTGCTTGGAAATCATTGTATGGATGCTCTTTTCATCATTACTAGATGAGGTCAGGGATGTGTTTTTAGATTCATTGATCATTGCAGTTCCTTAGATGTGAGTTCCCTGTTATGTCCTTTGTCTGTTTTTCTTTCTTTTTCCTTAATTTGTTGATATTCTTTGTTTATGAAGGATATTAACTCTTTATCCTCTATGTGTGTAAAATATATTCTCTGAATTGGTCACTTACCATAAATTTGTGATGTCATGCCCACCAAGAGATTTTTTTTTTCTTTTAAGGCATCTCTATTTCATTTTTTCAGTAAAGTATAAGTGCTTTCCTTACTTAGCAAGACTGAAAATATGCATTCAGTCTAAGAAACTAGAATAAATAAAATCAATGGAAATAAAGGAGGAAATTTAAAAGCCTAGATTAAATTCAAAATCAAGTACAGTACTACGCCTGATGGGTAAAACTAAAAGCTTGCTCTTGTAAATGGTGACAGATAGATCAACTCTGTCAAAACAATAAAAAAAAAAATGAGTATTTGGTGAACAATACAAGAAATATAGTCAGGTAAAAAGAATTATAAAAAAAGGTAATGTACAACTTCATATCAAAATACCTGATAATTTAGGTTAAAGGGATGGTTTCCTTGAAAAGTTACCAAAATGGATTCAAGAAGCGACAGAAAGTTGCAGCAGACATATAAATCACGCTGGAAGATAAGAGAAACGTATTCACACCTCCACCTAAAGAGCCCGAGCGGCCTATTGCTTTGCAGTCTAGAAGATTTCCAAAGGCACCTTTTTCCAAAGGTAATGTTACCTCAGCCCCAGCACCCATAAAAATCTCCATGATGAAACTGGGGCATAGTCCAACTCAAAAACCTACACTGTAAAGTTCCTAACATAGTGAGCAAATAAAATCTTACCTTTTAAAAACATTTAATCGCAATTTCCAAGTGTGTAAAATGTTAAAACACAATGAACACTCATCTACCCTCCTTAATGTCAACAAATTAACATTTTGTTGTAACTTTGGTACATGTTCACATCATTTGTTGCTATTATTATTATTATTGCTACTATTATGGTTTGCCGAATCACTTGAGAATCAGTGGCAGACTTTACGAATTGCATATGCCTAGATGCTTGGACCTGCCTCTCCTGCGAAGAAGGGCATTCTCCTACAAAAACTGAAGACCACCTTGATTAATAAAATTACTTGTACCATTTAACAAAGATGGTCATGAGTATTTATTTCAAGAACACAAGGATAGGTCTAAATGAGGAAAATTGATCAACTTCATCATGTTAATAAAGGAAAGCAGAAAGTCACATTTACCAACAAGTGCTGAAAATGCATTTGGCAAAATTCCCTAGCAATTTCTTATGACAAATTCTCAAAGAAGAATGGAGATGCTGATTCTAAAAAAGAGAATCTGCTAACAGCAAAGAATGTAAGAAATGGTGAAATAACCAAAGCATTTGCTCTAAAGGTAATCTACGAAGCAAGGCAGTTTTCAATTATGTTCTCCTCGTGTTTGAGCTCTTAAATTTCTTTGATCTCATGCATCATAATATTTTTGGAGACAACTCCATAGTTACTTGTACATTAATTTGCACTTCTAAAGGTTTCCATCACGTTAAGAAGTCACAAAGAATGCACTCTCTGGAATTTTGTAAATGCTGACCCTTCAAAATAACTGTTACACTGTAACTGAAAGTCTGGTCGGCTGCTCGCTGCTTAAAAGCCAATAAAGAGGCAAGGTTGGTGAAAAGGAAAGCTTGCTTTGTTTTGGATGCCGGCAACCTGTCCAAAGGCCGGCTCCCCCCTCCCCGCGACAGTCATGGGGCAAGAGCTTTTATAGGTGAATGGAGGGGGCTACATGCAGAAAGAGCACAGTCAGCCCTGACAGTCATCTTAAAATTGGTCATCGGTGGTCTGACCAGTGTCATCTTGATTGTTTTAAGTACAGTTAATCTTCAGTTCCAGGGTCGGTTTGTTTCCATTTCTTGAGGCCAGTTCTTGGAACTGTGGCAGCTTATGTCATGGCTACAGTCTGGTCATCATGTATAAGACAGCTCGCAGGATAAGGTTCAGAATATTATCTATAGCCCTCGAAGAGGAACTAAAGGTCCTTGACTATGCTTAATGACTAAACTATTATTATTTAGTCTTGTTGGACTATTTTCCTTTGTTTCTGCATTTTCTCACTTCTCTGATTAAACTTATTCTCTGTCTAAAGTTTTTCCACAGACAAAAGGCAGGCTGAGGATATGGGAGGGAAGGACCACAGGGTTCTGCTCCATTTCAATACTCTTTTTATTTATTTATTTATTTTATTTACCACTTTAACCTTTTTAAAAATATTTATTTAATTTATTTGGCTGCATCAGGTCTTAGATGCAACACGTGGGATCTTCATCATGGCATGTGGGATCTTTCGTTGCGGTGCTTGGGCTTCTCTCTAGCTGCAACTATGGGCTCCGTAGTTGCAGCAAGCAGGCTCTCTAGTTGTGGCGTGGGTGCAGCATGTGGGATCTTAGTTCCCCGACCAGGGATCGAACCCACATCCCCTGCATTGGAAGGCAGATTCTAAACCACTGGACTACCAGAGAAGTCCCCTTAATACTACTTTTAAATGTATATATAAATTTGAATCTTCACCACCATCATGCATCTGAAATACACATAAACAAATTCTTCTTTAACAGTCTGAAGTTTTTCTTCATTTCCTTTTCTTTAATCTGTTCTTCCATTCCATTCAATCTCTCCTGAGATGTATCTTAATGTTATGCTTTCAAGTCCTTTTTGATTACCCATATCATTGTTCCCTACAACAAAGGTACATCCGTATAGATAAACTTGGATTTAAGTCAAATTCTTCTGATCATGACGTTCTAACAGTAAAACTTTTTCTGAACTAGTTTACAACTACGATTAGTATACATGTGATCAAAACAACATTGCTATGGTCTGAATGTGCCTCCCCCAAATTCATATGTTGAAATCCTACTCTCCCCCCAAGGTGATAGTATTAGGAGGTGGGGCTTTTGGTAGGTGATTAGGTCATAACGATTGAGATCTAATGAGTGGGATTAATGCTCTTAGAAAAGATCCCACAAGGACTTCCCTGCTGGCGCAGCGGTTAAGAATCTGCCTGCCAATGCAGCGGACACGGGTTCCAGCCCTGGTCTAGGAAGATCCCATATGCAGCCAAGCAGCTAAACCCGTGCATCACAACTACTGAGGCTGCGTGCCACAACTACTGAAGCCCGCGCACCTAGAGCCCGTGCTCCGCAACAAGAGGAGCCACTGCAATGAGAAGCCTGCGCACCGCAACGAAGAGTAGGCCCCGCTCGCCGCAACTAGAGAAAGCCCGTGTACAGCAACAAAGACCCAAAGCAGCCACAAATAAATAAATAAATAAATTTATTTTAAAAAAAAATCCCACAGGCCTCCCTCACCCCTTCCCCAAAGTGGTGATAAAAGGAAAAATCTGCAACCCAGGAGAAGGTTCTCACCAGTGTATGTTAGCACCCTGATCTCAGAGTTGCAGCCCCTAGACTGTGATCACTACATTTCTGCTGTTTATAAGCCATTTCTGTGGTATTTTGTTATAGCAGCTCCAATGGACTGAGAAAAACATATTATAAATTTGTTATTAAACATGCAGAGAAAACTTTTAAGGACTGCACCTCCAAAGAATATGTATACCTTTTTCTTTTGTTTTCTTCGCTTTTTAAAAAAAATATTTATTTATTTATTTATTTATTTATTGGCTGTGTTGGGTCTTCTTTGTTGCACGCGGGTTTTCTCTAGTTGCGGCGAGCGGGGGCTACTCTTCCTCACGGTGCGCAGGCTTCTCACTGCGGTGGCTTCTCTTGTTGCCAATCTTTGGCTCTAGGTGCGCAGGCTTCAGTAGTTGTGGCTCATGGGCTCTAGAGCACAGGCTCAGTAGTTGTGGCCCATGGGCTCAGCTGCTCCGCGGCATGTGGGATCTTCCCAGACAAGGGCTCGAACCCGTGTCCCCTGCATTGGCAGGCAGATTCTTAACCACTGAGCCACCATGGAAGTCCCATGGCTTGGTTTTTGGCTCTCTCTCTATCCAATGACCTTTTGGCTTGTCCAGACCTTATCACCCATAACACAGTGCCCTGAATTCTCACTTTTAGTCATTCCAATATCTTAAGTCCTTTGTACCATTGTTCCCACTGTTGAAATTCTTTTCTCATGAGACCTCCAACTCAAAAACTCCCAATTTTCTCACTTTCTATGAATCTTCTAGTGTCTTTATGTCCCCAATCATCTAACTGAGACCCCATATCCCACCATCATCGCTCCCTTTCAAATACCCTCCAACTCTCCTTATCTATCCCCCTCCACTTGCTTCCTAAAATATATGAAACTTTGTCAATATAAGAATTTATTTCTTAGGTGTCTGTACTGAGGCAGCTAAACATTATGGTTTAACTGACTCATATTGATCTAAAATCAAGGTCACGCATGTCAACTGGGCATCAGGTTTCTTGTCCATCCTTCTTACCAGCCACCAACTTCTCATGGGAGATTGGGAGATTCCTTTCTCAGGAGACTTACCACCTTAAAAAGAAGAGACCTAGGCTCACTCAGTGAAAAGTTGGTTGGCCTCTTTATGCTTCTTCTGTAAAGTTCACCAGTTGACAAGGCTGTTCGCAGAGCTCCTGATTGGCTTTTCGATGCTTTATTCTTAATACAGGAAGCAAAGAATTACAGACATCTGAAGAAAGCCCTACTATGAATGAGCCACCCAAACAAGAATAAAAAGATGGAACTAGGAAAGAACAAAAACAATGCAGGATGCCTTCCAATTTCCAACAGAAAATAAATTCCTACCTCAAAAAGCTATACCCAGCAAAATTATCAATCAAATGTGAGGTTAGAAGAGAGATGTTTTCAGACATGCAAGGTCAGAAACATTGGCTTGACATGTACTCTTTCTCAAGAAACCTCACAGAAACAAGTCCTGAAACCAACAAAGTAAAAGCTTTTTATTGAGATAGGAGATGCAGGGAGATTACACAGTCTGCCCAAGGTTTCTGGTTCTCAGTCCAGTGCTTATTTCACTATATCACATTTTTTGCAATATTTGACTCAATAAAATTGTGAGTTTTAGAATACAAGATTCTTTTTATGTTGTTACAATGCTAAAGTAGGATTTCCAGTTGGTCATTGCATTTAATATTATTTAAGCACCAAAATAAAATAATCTTATAGGCCTGTTGTGGTTTCCTTGACATGTCAATTGCTATTGTCACAAATGAGTCCATGTATAACTGGTGAAAGCTGGTCAACGTCTGTCTCCGTTTTGATAGTATAATACACTAACCCTGGGAGAGCCTGGGGAAGAGCACACGGGACTTCCCTATACATTTCTTAGCAACCTCCTTTGAATCTATAATTATTTCAAAGTAATAAGTTAAAAAATTAAGTAATATTAAAACACAGACTACTGACGTTTAAAAACCCAAGGTCAGGTTGTCTAATTTTACATTGGAAAGAAACTCCCGAAATGCTACTGTAATTATAAGAATTGGCCACAGGGTGTCACTAGTGGTCTGCCATAGCCCTCTGAAATTTTTTTTCCCCCTCTCTCTATACAAGACGTTATTCAGGAAGAAAAGGACTTGCTTTTATTTTGTGTATGTGTGGGGGGGAGTTTACAATTTATTTTTTTTGTTTTACCTTTTATTGAGATATAATTGGCATACGGTACTGTATAAGTTTAATGTGTACAGTGTAATGATTTGGCTTACAAACCTCATTAAACAGTTATCATAATAAGCTTAGTGAGCATCCATCACCTCATATAATTACAAAATTAAAGACATAGAAAAAATTTTTTCCTCAGTGGTGAGAAATCTTAGGATTTACTTTCTTTCCAATATAACATACAGCAGTGTTAATTATATTTATCATGTTGTACATTAAGTCTCTGGTACTTATTATCCTATGACTTGACGTTTGTACCTTTTGACCACCTTCATCCAACTGGCCACTTAAAGAATAAAGAATATAAAACTGCCATATTCAAACATAGTTTTTTCTGACTGGGAGCATTGGGAAATCCCAATATCCCACTCTTTTTTTTAGATGAAAACACAGAAACCCCTAAGAAAAGGAATAGAGTTTAAAGAAAGCAAATGGGGCAGTCTCTAGAGGAATTTCACTTCTCAAAAAGTGTGGTCCATGGACCAGTAGTGCTGGCATGGCCTAAGAATTTGTAAGATGTCCAAAAACCTCAGGCCCTTCCCCAGGTGTACTGAATTAGATTCCTAACAAGCTCAAAGTGTCAATGTTGCTGGTCCACCGACTACACTTCGGGTAGTAAAAATCTAGAAGGGACCAAAGAAAATAAATGGAGGCCTGGAAAATACCAGCTGCTGCCAATACAATAAAACCGTCCTGGGACTTCCCTGGTGGCGCAGTGGTTAAGAGTCTGTCTGCCAATGCAGGGGATATGGGTTTGAGCCTTGGTCCAGGAAGACTCCACATGCCGCGGAACAACTAAGCCCGTGCGCCACAACTACTGAGCCTGCGCCCTAGAGCCCATGAGCCACAACTACTGAGCCCGTGTGCCACAACTACTGAAGCCTGTGTGCCTAGAGCCCGTGCTCTGCAAGAAGAGAAGCCACCGCCATGAGAAGCCTGTGCACCACAATGAAGAGTAGCCCCTGCTCGCCGCAACTAGAGAAAGCCCATGAGCAGCAACGGAGACCCAACTCAGCCAAAAAAAAAAAAAAAAAGTCCTAATTTGGAGCTCACTAAATCGGAATTATAATTTTAACCTGGATCCGATTAAATATCACAAGTTGATGGTTCATGCAAAATGCTTAATTATACCCACAAAATATGTTTGCACATATATGTGTATGCACATAAAATATGTAAATTGTATTCCATGTTTATTATACGTCAAACTTTGGTCCGATCTTGCAAAAAAAAGTTTAGTGATAGCTCGTTTTAGAAACTTAGACCGAAACATCAATAATGGTTTACACTAACCTGTTGATTTTTTAAATAAAATGATATATTCTATGATCATTTAAAGATTTTTTTTGATGTGGACCATTTTTAAAGTCTTTATTGAATTTGTTATACTACTGCTTGTGTTTTATGTTTTGGCTTTTTGGCTGTGAGGCATGTGGGATCTTAGTTCCCCAACCAGGGATCAAATCCGCACCCCTTGCACTGGAAGGCGAAGTCTTAACTACTGGACCGCCAAGGAAGTCCTCTCTATGATCATTTAATAATTACTGAATTCCAAGAAGATACCTGGTGTCACCTTCTCTCTTTAGATTGGAGTTGCTGAAATGCCTAAAAGCAGGTAGTTTCAAATGTTACCAGGATGTTCTCAGAATATTCTGAAGTAAAGCTTTCAGGGTTTAATGGGGAAACATTTTACTTTTTTTCCCCTAGCACTTTTACTTTTTAATCTCTTGATATTGTGGTTGTTTAGATCCACCTTATTTTCTTCCTACAGTTCGTGAATGCTGTTCACTTTTCCCATATCCTTTCTCTTAACTTTTGCATTTGACCTATAATATTCTAGTATTCCTCTGGGGTCTTTTGCCTTCCAAAATGGATTCTTAGTATATGAATGGCTTTCGTCTATAAAATTAACAGTTCCTCACTTTTTTTTTTTTTTTTTTCTGTGCGCTGGCCTCTCACTGTTGTGGCCTTTTCCCTTGCAGAGCACAGGCTCCCGACGTGCAGGCTCCGCGGCCATGGCTCACGGGCCCAGCCACTCCGCGGCATGTGGGATCCTCCCGGACCAGGGCACGAACCTGTGTCCCCTGCATCGGCAGGTGGACTCTCAACCACTGCGCCACCAGGGAAGCCCCAGTTCCTCACTTTTAAAAAGCTATTTTACTTCACAGCCTTTTAGGAATTTACTTAATTGCTTTTATGAAGTAAATAATTTCCAGAGCTTCTACTTAAAAAAAAATTGTTTTTGATAAAAAGCACATAACACAAAAATTTCCACCAGAACTGCTACTTTTGTTTATTATACATGTTGAACTTTGTCACAGAATTGGCTTCTTTGAAGGACAGTTTGCTCCCAGTTTGCTCTCTGGCTGATCACTTCTTATTGTTGACTTTTCCTTCCTTGTCTTGGCATTTTGTTGCCTGACCTTTTCTCTGATCTTATCAGTCTCTGCTTTATTTCCTCCTGGGAGGATGACTTCTATCACAGGGACATCTCAGTCACGATGCATATAATGTTTTAATAATTGCTTGATTTTCATAACTAAATATAAAATGTTACAAAAGACGAATTCAAAAAGATATATGCACCCTACTAACTCATAGCAGCGTTATTTACAATTGCCAAGTTATGGAAGCAATGTAAGTGGCCATCAACAGATGAATGGATAAAGAAGATGTGGTATATACATATACAATGGAATACTACTTAGCTGTACAAAAAAATGTAATTTTGCCATTTGCAGCCACGTGGATGAACTTGGAGGACATTATGCTAAGTGAAATAAGTCAGACAGGGAAAGACAAATACTTTATGATATCACTTATATGTGGAATCTAAAAAATACAACTAACTAGTGAATAAAACAAAAAAGAAGCAAACTCACAGAAACAGAGAACAAACAAGTGGGGAGGGCTTCCCTGGTGGCGCAGTGGTTGAGAGTCCGCCTGCCGATGCAGGGGACGTGGGTTCGTGCCCTGGTCCGGGAAGATCCCACATGCCGCGGAGCGGCTGGGCCCGTGAGCCGTGGCCGCTGAGCCTGCGTGTCCAGAGCCTGTGCTCCGCAACGGGAGAGGCCACAACAGTGAGAGGCCCATGTATCGCAAAAAAAAAAATTAAAAAAATAAAGGAACCCAAATGTAGAATTGAATAAATAGATACACTTTAATAGTGAATAGAAATAGAAAATATTAGAATATATAAGTGTATGCATATGCAATTTAAAAATATATATATAAAATGTTGCATGCATCCTTTTTGACTTGCATGTCTTCCAAGAGCCTTCACGCTCATGGAAATCTTTCAAGGTGGCCTTTTACTTTTATTTTTATTCTTTTTTGGCCGCGTGGCATGAGGGATCTTATTTCCCCGACCAGGGATCGAACCTGCACCTCCTGCAGTGGAACTGCCGTGTCTTAATCACCAGACCACCAGGAAAGTCCCTCAAAGTGGCCTTTTAAATTCCCCTTAGGATCTCTGTGTTTCAGAGCAGTGGGTGTCTAGGAGCATGTATTCATAACCAATGTCTTTCTATCTACCACCACCCATCTGATCTGCTGTACTTTGGATTAATTTCTTATTAGCAAACTGTCTTTTTTAGAGAGTATTTATGTTGCAGTGGGACATGTTTCTCAGTAAATAGCTATACATCAATAAGTACTAATGTAGTCAATTAAATATTTACTGAATATCTGTGTTCCAGTCTCTATGGGATATGATGTTGAGGAAAAAAGATACAGTCCCTACCCTTATGGGGCTTACAGTCTAGTGAGGGAGACAAACATGAATCAAATAATATACAAACAAATGTAACCTTGCACTTGTATCCAGTTACAAGTGGAGGGAGGTACACGATACACTGAATACCTCTGCTGGGCAGATTTGATCTATCTGGGAAAGTTAGGGAAGGTATCCCTGAGAAAGTGTCACACGGGGAGGAGGAGGCCATGAGTTCAGCTTCTGAGATGCTGTGTTGGAAATGCTTCTGAGATATCCAAGAAGAGATACTAAGTAGGCAGTTGGACTATATTTTGGGTATGGGTTCAGAGGACTGATCTGGGCTAGAGATGTAGATGGAAAAGCCATCAGGGCATAAATGACAGTGGAAGCCAGAGCTGTGAATGAGATTGCCTAGGAGAGTAGAGAATTGGAACAGGAGAAGACCTATATCAGTTTATTATCTTACTAGAAATAGAGTCCCTGTTTTGGACATAGGTACTATCCACTCATAACCTTCTTTAGGTACCAGCACTCTTCCTTGGAGGAACTATCCTCCTCCGTTTCTTGGTGGCGTTGACACCATCCCCAGTTCCAGGGGTGAGTATATAGTTGAAGCCCAAGTCATCACTGTCTAACACAATTGTATACAATGTAAGTGTATAACAACACAATTGTATAACATCCCCCTGGGCTCAGTGATTGATTCCAGATGGTCATATGACCCAGTTCCGGCCAGTGAGAGTCAGGCCTTAGATATTTGTGGGACTTGTGGCGGTTGCTGAGAAGATGCCCCATAAGCCTGGAACGCCCCCACAAGCAGAGGACCTGCCTGAGAATGAAAAGCAGAGTTGACAGATGGAGAAAGACTGGATTTTCTTGACATCGAAGCTGGCTTTACCTGGATGATTAAGTTACATGTGCTTATAAATTTGTTTTCTGCCTTAATCTAGGGTAAGCAGGATTCACTAGTTAAAGATCATTGCTACTAAAAATTTCTTGACATACCCATTCGTGAACTTCTTTAAAGAAAACACCAGTAAGGAATTTCCTGGCGGTCCAGTGGTTAGAACTCCAAGCTTCCACTGCCGGGGGCCCGGGTTCAATCCCTGGTCTGGGAACTAACATCCCACGAGCTGCATGGCTCGGCCAGAAAAAAAAAAAGAAAGAAGGGAAAAAAATACCAGTAAAATATTGTGCTGGAGAAGGAACTCGCCCCCCCAAAAGGTAACTGAATCACTAAGATTTTGGGTCCCCTTGATTAGAGGGACTTCTTTGCTAGAATTTGATGTCCTCCCAAAAAGAAAGGAGCCACAATACTCTAATGTTCACTAGGGATAAACTAGCAGAATTGAAATCAATTCCCCTGATCAAAGCTGAAGAAAAGCAAGATAGACTTTGCACATACTGTAGATGAGGTGAATAAAATTAACATTTGAATTGAGAATCAAAGAAAGCTCTTACAAAGTTACATTGAACCCAATAATGTTTAAAACCTAGTTAGATATGTTGCACTTCCCTGGTGGTGCAGTAGTTAAGAATCCGCCTGCCAATTTAGGGAGCACGGGTTCAAGCCCAGGTCCGGGAAGATCCCACATGCTGTGGAGCAGCTAAGCCTGTGTGCCACAACTACTGAAGCCTGTGTACCTAGAGCCCATGCTCCACAACAAGAGAAGCCACCGCAATAAGAAGACCCAATGCAGCCAAAAAAAAAAAAAAAAACCAAGCTCGTTAGATATGTTTATTCTAGAAAAGAAACAAGAGATTTAAGTCTATCCTATAATAAATTTGTGTGAAATACATGAAAGATTTTTTTTATATTTCCATAGGAATATTATTTATTTATTTATTTATTTGGCCACATGGTGCAGCATGCGGGATCTTAGTTTCCCGACCAGGGATCAAACTCGTGCCCCCTGCATTGGGAGCGTGGAGCCTTAGCCACTGGACCACCAGGGAAGTCCCTATATGAATTTTTTTGGTTGCAACATACACACACACGCATGCTCCTAGAAACATCTCTCCTAATGAAGACACATGCCTTAAATATCATGCCTGAAGGATGGATGCTGAATGTTAGGGAGAAGCGCTGGCTCAGGCTTTTTTTTTTTGCGGTACGCGGGCCTCTCACTGCTGTGGCCTCTCCCGTTGCGGAGCACAGGCTCCGGATGCACAGGCTCAGCGGCCATGGCTCACGGGCCCAGCCGCTCCGCGGCATGTGGGATCTTCCCGGACCGGGGCACGAACCCGTGTCCCCTGCATCAGCAGGCGGACTCTCAACCACTGTGCCACCAGGGAAGCCCTTGTTTTGTTTTGATATTTAAAATTTACAGCACAACCAGATGACCATGATTCAGATTTAGAATTTATTCACATTTATTCCTTTTTGCAAATGTCTTTAAAATACATTCATTTAAATTTTTGCTATAAATCAGTCTAGAGCAGCAGATGTAGGTCTGTGCTAAGTACATTTTATAACAACTTCACAGAAGGGAAAAATGGCTTTAGACATGTTTTTGGAAACATTCGTGTGGTTATTCAAGGGAGAACTTGTACATTTTTTATATTTATGTTTTCTGCAATTTCCTAATAAGCCTTGGCACCCTGCCAAAGGCTATAAAAGACTGAGTAAAATTTGATCCTTCAACATGTTTTTTAAAAAGAAAATACACTCTATTGTAGATTAGTTGGATTAAAGGAGCCTGACAGCAGTTTCCTTTGAGGCAGAAAGTACCTTTTAAACTGCAGTGTCAGTGGTAAGTTTTCTTCTGATTTCATGTTAAATCTCCTCATTTACAGATGTCCTGAGAATCTCACATGTTAAAAGACAAAGATCTTCGACGCTACATCCTACAGATCAGGTTCCCTTAACCTGTGTTTCTGGTTCATCATAGGGGTCCCTGTACTTTCCTGTTCTAATTTTCTATTTCCCAAGCCCACCTCTTGGGGGATAAAACAGCAAGTTTAATTTTAAGTATCTTGAGTGTAGGAACCGTGACTTGTAGGTTTTGGAATTCAGCAAAGTGCCCTGAATGTAGCTGGCACTTATATTTGTTGAACAGATGAACGGAGCTCCCTGGATCCCATCCACCATTCCAGAAGGACCAGTTCCAGGTGGCTTGAGTCCCAGAGGTTGGAGGCAGTAGAAATTATGGGCAAGATTAATCAGAGGATGGGGGAGGAAAAGCCAGCTGGGAACAGGTATGGAGTGGAAGACAGAATGCATGGAAAAGGGACTCCTGTATTCCCAACTTGGGGCAGAAAGAAGTTGGGGAAAGAATTGGAAAGAATTCCTACTGGGAAGGCAGCACTCCTGCTTTCTCATGCTCCTCTATCCCCAGAAGCGACTAGGAGTTGGATCAACTCTTTTTCTGAATGTCAAATGTGTCTCCTCAAATAAAAGCAAGCAACTGTGCTATACATTGTGGCACTAAACTTAGTATGGCGGGGAGGGGAGCTCCAAAGAATTCCTGGAAAAAGTGCTGACAAGTAAAACATAAAGTCTATCTCATTATTCCCCTGATTACTTATGTATATGCTCCTTTTTTTTTTTCCTTGGATAATTAGGGCTCTCCTGCCTTATACAATGTTTAGGAGCCCGCTTGCAGTTAGTTACACATGTAAGTTGATGTCCATGCAACCAGCCCATGGGCAGGGGTTTTAGCAAGCCATCTTCAAGGCTGATTAACACAAGGTAAATACCAAGAGAAAGTGGAGAGGAAGCAAATGCCTAATCCATATACCACCTAAAAAGCCAAATAAAAGAATCTAGTCAATATTTTTTGTATCTTTCTTATACTTCAGCATTTCATCAAAGCAGAATGTGGAAGAAATATAGCCCAGGTGATTCACAGTGATTAATCAATTTACTTGCTTATTCAAGAAGGAATGTAATAATATAAAAAATTTTTTATGCTTCACATGTAGGTTCCAGAACAGATTTCCATATGAGTGCTGACAAAATTCAGTACATGTGGCTTGTCACAGTATCATGGGGTCATTTGGCAAATATTTTAACACATGCCTTTCGTGTTCTGAGTTGCTATAAAATTGAAGGTTTTCCTTTTCTGGTACAGGTGTGTAATATTTGAAAATGGATCGTTTTTATTTTCATTCTTATTTGAGGTTGGCCCTGTGGTCAATCCATTTCCGTAGATAATACCATGATAGTGGCCTCAAGTTGTGGGTATATCTCTGAGGTTCCATTTTTAAGCCAGTGACTCTCAAGCATTTTGCCACCTCAGGATACCTAAGAGATCTCTCACCCTTCTGTCACCCCCCTCAAGAATAGTTTCTCCAAATGCAATAGCTCCCAGGGGTATTGGGGAGCATGCCTCACAGTGTCTGGGCGTGGGGTGGGGTGCAAGTGCACCCTGCCCAGATGATGTGGGGACTTCCCTGGTGGAGCAGTGGTTAAGAATACGCCTGCCAATGCAGGGGATGGGACACGGGCTCAATCCCTGGTCTGGGAAGATCCCACATGCTGCGGAGCAACTAAGCCTGTGTGCCACAACTACTGAAGCCCACACGCCCTAGAGCCCGTGCTCCACAATGAGAGAAGCCACGGCAATGAGAAGCCCGCGCACCACAAGGAAGAGTAGCCCCCGCTTGCCGCAAGTAGAGAAAGCCCACGTGCAGCAACAAAGACCTAACACAGCCAAAAAAAAAAGAAAGAAAAGAAAAAAAAGATGATGAGCTCAAGACAGATGTAAGAAACTGGCCCAGGGCTGTCCAGATGGGTAAGGAGCAAGTTGGGATTTAGCCCTTGTTTCCCAAACTCCAAAGTCCCTCTCCTTCCATCACTGTGCTACCCCATACTGACCAGATGCTTGTATCTTAGATGTTCACTGTCTTAGTTCGTACCTGCTGCTCTCACAAAATACCATAGACTGGGTGGCTTAAACAAGAGACATTTATTTCTCACAGATATGACAGCTGGGAAGTCCAAGATCAAGGTGCCGGCTGATCTGATGTCTGGTGAGACTCTCTTCCTGGCTTGTAGGAGGCTGTCTTCTCTTTGTGTCCTCACATGATGGGGAGAGAAATCATCTCCTTTGTGCCTCTTTTATAAGGGCACTAATCTCATTTATAAGGGCTCCACCCTCAAGACCTAATCACTTCCCAAAGGCCCATCTCCTAATATCATCACATTGGGGGTTAGGATTTCTAATATATGGATTTGGGAGAGGGGACACAAACATTCATTCTAGAACATTCACTTTATGTTTATTTGGAGGAGCTTGGATGAGAGAGAATGGTGTTTATAATGATATAAACACTTTGCTTTTCCTTTGGCGGGGACTTAGGATGTGAATGTATAAAACAAAAACCACTTTTGTCAAGTGTGCATGACAGCTTCAGCTGAGAATCTTGGGGAACTTTATACACGACACAGAACTACCACTGCTGTTATTGCCTGGATAGTAACAAGAGCTGCTGTCCAGAGATGTCCATGGCCCAAGGACTCACTCCCATATTTCCAGATGAGTGCTAGGAGATGAGGTTCTTAAACTAAGATTCCTAATTTGGTGCCCAGCTGAAAGGAAAACCAAGGCAACAAAAGATAGACTTATATGTTGACTCCTTAAACAGTTGAGAATTGACAGAACAACTACAGAGGAGTAGAGAATCCAAGGTGAGTAGGAAGAATGGAATCACAAACTAATTCAACGTACCTTAGCAAAAACAAAACCTATCTAAAAAGAACAGGCCTTGTTTGCCTTCTCTTCTTTAGAATACATATGCTCTGTTCGTAAGAACTCTTCCATATATACATATGGAGATCATCCTGGATTATTTGGATGGGCTCAGTATAATCACAAGGGTACTTATAAGGGAAAGAAGAAAGAGGGAGCGTCAGAGGAGATGTGACATCAGAAGCTGAGTTGGAGAGATGCAGCCTGAGAAAGGCTTGACCAATCATTTCTGGCTTTGAAGATGATGGAAGGACCATGAGCCAAGGAAGGCAGGCAGCCCCTAGAAGCTGGGAACGACAAGAGAATAGAGTCTTTCCCAGAGCTTCCAGAAGGAACCAGCCCTGCCCATACCTTGACTTTAGCCCAGTGAGAACCATTTCAGACGTCAGACCTCCAGAAAGGTAAGATAATAAATATGTGTTGTCTTAAGCCACTAAGTTTGTGGTGATTTGTTACAGCAGCCATAGGAAACTTATACAGTCCCATAGAGTTTTTCCTTGTACTGGCAGAATGATGTCCAGCTTCATGTAGCTTTACAATAGCCTTCAGGGCCTGGCCCTTGCTCATCTCCTATCTCACCTCCCTGGGACCCTACCCAGCTCTCTGTGATCCAGCCAATCTGGCCTTTCAGCATCTTCTGACTTAAAATGTTTCCTTTCTCTCCACGCACCCCTGCAGCTCATTACCTCTTGTTCATCCTGCAGATCTTAGCTCCAAGTTTCACAGGGACATCCATTTGAGAAATGTTTATAGAGTTCTAGGCACTATTCTAGGGGCTGGGAATAGAGAACAAAAGCAGGAAGGGTCTCTGGTGTCCTAGGAGGGGTGGACGAAGACCACAAGTAAGTACCCAAATGATTAAACAAGGTCATTCCAGAGAGAGATGATCAAACAGGGTGCTGAGTTAACGGGCAATTTTAGGTGGCTGTCAGGGAAGGCCTCTCCAAGAGAAGATGTCTGAGCTGAGACCTGAGTGATGAGCAGAACTCCTTTCTCAGAGGGCCTCCCCTAAAGCCACTTCCTATCAGCTCTCCTTGAATGTTTCTGTCACAGTGCTTACCTGGTATTATGGACTGAATTGTGTCCTCTCCAAATTCTTATGTTGAAACCTGAAGCACTAAAGTGACTGTATCTGGAGATGGGGCCTTTGTGGAGGTAACTAAGTTTACATGGAGTCATAAGAGTGCAGCCCCAATCCAAAATGACAGGTGTCCTTATAGGAAGAGAAATGCTTGTGCACAGAGGAAAGGCCATGTGAGGACACAGTGAGAAGGTGGCCACCTGCAGGCCAAGGAAAGAGTTCTTATCAGAAACCAACCCTGCCAACACAACACCCTGATCTTGGACTTCCAGCCTCCAGAACGGTGAGAAAATGAATTCTTGTTTAAGCCTCCAGGTCTGTGGTATTTTGTCATAGCGGCCTGAGCTAGTACATCTGGTTTATAAACCTACATCAGCCAGACGACGGTCAGAGCCACCCAGCTAGTCTCCCGGCCTTGGCTTCTCCTCTTGTCCCTCCTACCGCCCAGTCTCTGCACAGTAGTCAGAGAGAACTTCCTGAAATGTAGATCACATTGTGTCACTCCCAATTCAGACTCATTAGCACCACACAGAAGAAACTCCAAATTCCAAATTGTGGCCCCTCTGTCACTCAGACCTTTCTCCCCTCAAAAACACCCACCAAAGAGGCCCCTCCTGTTCCCCAGGCACCAAGCTCCAGCCTCAGGGTCTTTGCACTTGACCTTCCCTCTTCCTGGAGCACATTCCCCGTCTCTGCACGGCTGTCATCTTCTCAGATCTCCATCCCGCCCTCACTCATCCCACCTTAAGTGGAGCCCTCCCATCATGGTCTCATTACCCTGATCTAGTCTCCTTGGTTTTCACTGCCCGAAACTGTTTTTTTTTTTTTTTT
>NW_006789814.1:2021752-2022689 GCF_000442215.2 Lipotes vexillifer
TTTTTTTTTTTTTTTTGCATCCTTGTGGGTTCCCACCGCCACCTCCCATCCCCTTATGGGGCGGGGACTCTGCCTTGCCCGCTGTTGAGCCCCGAGCACAGTTGGCTGTTTTGAAAATACAGGTGTATGAGGTGGCACTTGGGGGGCGGCGGGTCTGAAGGACAGGGAGCCAGGCCCTCTAGGGTCCATCGCAGAGCTGTCGCGGAGCTCCGTGCTCCCCTTCCTCATCTGCGGGAAAGGGGACAACAATGCTTGCCCAGAGGCTCCACAGAGTTACAACTGGGAAAGTAGGAAGTACCGGGTAAGGATTTGCTAAATAAACAGTATCTCAGGGGAGGCCTCCCGACACCCGAAACTAGGTCAGTTCCATGTTAGACGCTGTTCTAACTCCCTGCTCTTCTGCCCCGGGGCCGCTGCCCAGAAAAAACACCCAAGGCGCCCATCAATTTGAATTGCATGCCCGCCCCAATCAGTTCTCAGGATGGGTGCGTCCCGGAACCGCTTGGCCCTTTATTGGCTCCACCCCGCGGCCCCAGCCCGGCGGGGACCGCGCGCCTGCTTCAGGGGCGGCCCCGGAGCCCAGAGCCGAGGGTCGCCGCCGCCCGGCCCGACGTGGCGCCGCCACCGCCCCCAGTGCCGACGCTCGCGGGCGCAGCCAATGGCGGCCTCTGCCGAGCGGCGGGCGCGGCCTCCGGCCGCCAGAGGGCGCCGCACGGGTGTAGCGGAGCCACCGCCACCACCGGTCGCAAAGGGAAGCTGCAAGCAAGCGCCCAGGCCGCCGCCGCCGCCGTTGCCCGCTCATCGCGCGCCACTGCCTGCCCGTCGGCGCGGCCGTCCCCGCAGGTAGGTGGGCACCACTGGGCCCCGCCGCCTGCCTGGCCCGCGCGCCGCCCTGATTCCCCGCCCGGCGCCCCCGCCCGGCGCGCGCCCGCCGCCG
>NW_006789814.1:2023273-2034981 GCF_000442215.2 Lipotes vexillifer
GGGTTACTCCCCACCACCACCACCCTCCCTTTTTTTTTGCGCGGGGCGCACGTCCTAGGACGTGGGCGGATGGTTTCCTGTCTTATATTGTGGATACGGAGACGGCCGGGCTTTTGGTTTCTTTTCCCCACCCTTAAAGAATGAAGACCTGTCAGTTCCCATTAGCGTGAATTTCCTGTTGGGGACGGTCATTGCAGGGGTGTGGTCCAGCTGGAAAGCTCTGGCTGGTCCCGAGAGCTTGTGCCTGCACCCTGATTGGGTGAATTTTTCTGGAGTCGGGTATTTTCCCCGTCCCCGCATATGTAGTTAGGTATTTAAGAACCAAGGGTCTGCCTAAAGGCGATGTGAGCTGCCCAGGAAGGTGGCCACTGATCGCCAGGGACTCTTGAGCGCTTGGAATGTGGCTAGACCCAATGGAGATGCGCTCCCAGTGAAAAAGACACACCTTAAACACTTAATATGGAAAAAAAAGTAAAATACCTCATTCGTTAATTTTTTTCAACTTAAATCGTACAGGTTGATATGATAATGTTTTGAACATATTGGGTTAATGCAAATATATTATTAAAATTAATGTCACTGGTTTCATTTTACTTTTTTTTTTAACATGGCTACTTGAAAATTTAAAATTAGGTATATGACTCGCATTATACTTCTATTGGACAGTGTTCAGCCAGAGCATCGGAATGGGGGCAGGGGTAGCTGGGAGCCTATGGCATCTGCTTATTTTTAACTGCTTTTCTGATGGCACGTGGCCTCCTCTCTCTTAGCCTCTCAAGGAACCCCCTGCTTCTTCCTTCTCACCCTCAACTGAACTGTCGAGCTGATTGCTTAATGAGGATCTTGTTCTAATTTGCAGAATAATTTAAATTAGTGGACAGAACTTTCTTTGTTGAAAAAAATGTCTGTATGCTGTGTATTGTAGTCTGGAAATAGTTGTGTAAGATTCGTCTCAGAGTCAGATCATGAGCTATCAAAGCTGAATATTTTCAGTGTTTGTGTGTGTGATGCAAAGAGCATGTTAATTTTCAGGGCCTCTGCCACCTCAATGCCTTCTTCCAAGTTACTGTGGCTTTTTCTTGGGCGCTCGTCATACCCTGACCTACACTCTCTTCCCTTCCCGGCCCTCAGATGCTGTCAGTTTTTGGGAATAAATATGGTGGTTGTCAACCATATTGTCCCCTAATTCTTAATTTTGATTAACTGTAAAACTTGCCAGTTTGGGAGGGTTAAATCAATGTTAAGTGGGAGAGAATCAATTACTATAGATCCTCAACTTTAGGAATGGTGAGAGTGACTTTTGGAAAGTTGTGAGCATTCCAATAAAGGACAAGGTAGAAACAGAATATGTCTGTATTCTGTTGCCTTGGTTACTCTAGAAGGGCTTTCAAGAGAAAGTATGATGTGTGGAGACGACTTCTGGATAGTATCTTGAGGTGTTTTTTTGGTTTGTTTTTTGTTTTTAAATGAAAATACTTTTTCTCCAGAATCTTAGGGTTGGAAGTGGTTTTCTCCAAAGTGTGATGTGTTTACAAATCAAGAGGAAAACTTTAGATAGTATTTTTAGGGGGAATAAATAGTAAAACATTAATCCAGAAGTTTAAAAGTTTATGCTTGTGACAATACATCTGTTTTATTTTTATTGTTTTTTTAAATTTTATTTTATTTATTTATTTTTGGCGTATAGGGTCTTCGTTGCTGCACGCGGGCTTCCTCCAGTTGCATGGAGCGGGGGCTACTCTTCCTTGCGGTGTGCGGGCTTCTCCTTGTGATGGCTTCTCTCGTTGTGGAGCACGGGGCTCTAGGCATGCGGGCTCACTAGTTGTGGCTTGCGGGCTCTGGAGCACAGGCTCAGTAGTTGTGGCGCACAAGCTTAGTTGCTCCGCGGCATGTGGGATCTTCCCGGACCAGGGCTTGAACCCATGTCCCCTGCATTGGCAGGTGGATTCTTAACCACTGTGCCGCCAGGGAAGTCCCAGTACGTTTGTTTTAATTCATACACACATGAAGCACATTAAGTGGAGGGGAAAATTTTCTTTGATATAAAGAAACAAGGCCACTTGTCCTTACCAGGTTTTGCCCCAACAAGAAATTTGCTTTTTAATTTTATTATGAGTTTAACGATGTGTTTTTAGTTAATTGATTACTATTAATTTCACATATCTTTCAAAGCTTTGGGAGCCAGGTAATGGATGCAATAAGAGAGAGGCAGAAATTTTTCTGTTTCACAAATAAGGAAGTGGAACCTTTGTATTTTATTAGAATACCTGAGTCTGGAGCGGGAGAGTAATCTGGCACTTCAGAATACCTCCTCTGCAGTCCTGGACATGTCACTGACCCAGGGTCTGTGCGCCCCTGGGCAAGCTGTTTGGAAGATTTCACATCTTTCTTGTTCATTCCTCCCATGCAGGGTTCCTGTATGAGGTGAGATGTCCCCTGGGCCTTAGGAGGGCTGGGCCCTATAATGGGCACCTGGCACATGTTATTATATCTGACAGCAAGTTCAAAATGGATAGCTCGGGGGCAGGGGTGGGAGTGTGGCAAAAATATGAAATTTCCTTTGTGATGTTGTTTAGCACAGCCTTCATCATGGGGGTTTCGTTTTCAGTAAAAGGGGGAAACTGTCTCATGAAGTATTCAGTAGGAGTTTGAGTGTTCCAAGAAAGTGATAGAACATCTGTAATAATGTTTCCCTCCCTGGGTTTGTGGTCACTGAGGGATGTAATATATCCATGTGCTTTTGTAAGTATTACCAGAGTGCACGAACACTGCTGCAAGCTGGGGTGACAGGAACTTTAACTACTTTGTGTGCGTGTTTGTTTATGCCATTACCATGACAGGCTTGAGTCTGAGGGTAGCATTGAATACAGACTGGAAATTATAATTTTTCACTTGAAACTTAGGAATACCTTTTTAGTCAGAAATACAGGCACTGTGCCGCATTCCCTGGGTCACCTTCTCTGGTTCTGTATGAAGATATCTTGGAAGTAAGGCTGTTTAATATTTATTCCTTGCATCTAAACACGTGATGTTGTGGGTGGAGCGTATTTCCATTCAAAGCTCTGGCCCCAGAGTGCTATCCTAACTCTCTGTGTCCACGCCGCGGACACCCTCTGCTTGTCTGAGTTGTTTTAAATCATGTCCCTTGCACACGTCATCATGTGTGCCTGTGTGTGCAGAGACGTGTGTTTGTCCTGTTCCTCTCTAGTGGCTTTGAAGTGCCCACCTGTCTGTCGCAGCTGCATGTGTTTTTCAGAGCCCAGCCCAGGGCCAGCGTAGCCGTGCTCGACCTCCTGGCACGCGCGGTGCGGAATTGCTCTGTGGATAGGAATTCAGGCTCGGAGCCAGCCTGGCCGGCTCGGCCACTTCCAGGCTGTGTGATCCTGGACTATTTGCGCCACTTCTCTGTGCTTCCGTTTCCTCTTAAGTACCTACCTCGCAGGGTTCTTAGGAGGATTAGATGATTTAATATGTGTAAAGAACTTCGAACAATACCCGGTGTCCACTAAGAGGCTTCGGTGTTAGCTATTATTTCCATCTCTACCGGATATTGTAGTCACATTTCGTTTCTTTGGTGTTTTCTGATAAGGGGAGCTAGTTTATGAAGTTACCATGTAAGGCCAAAATTTTACGGTTTAGCATTTCATGGTTTAGTTATAGCTTTGTACTGGACTTTACTATAATGGGTTCCACCTAACAAGTATGGAATAAATATGTAAGGAATTATACTGGAGAACCAGGGGACCTTTGCTCCTGTAAAGCTTCATAGTGAGTAAGGAACTTAAAATCAGCTGATTCCAGAAAGGTGATGTATGTTCCAGCTTGCAAGAGTTTAGTTAATTGAATGAAATTCCTATCTAATTGAGTTTCTGGCGTATTTTCTTTCTTTATTTTTTACTGTTCAGATCTCCCACCCCCATCTCTTCCTTTTTGTTTAAGGAGAAAAAGGTGTGGCTGACTTTCTTTTCCCCTGTTGACAATGAATGAAACCCTTCGCCCGCACTCCTTGAGCAGCTTATGGTTTCAGGTTTTTCTCTGTCACTGTCTCTGGTTGATTCCCACCCTATTGATTTACCCCCCTGCTTTGCTCCCTAAGGAGGTGGGGCCCACCTCAGCCGGCCCTGCTGGCCTCTGGTCACATCCTCTTGGCCCCATCCTTTGGTTTGTCACACTTGCCTTGAGTGAACGGCTGTACCAGGTACTTTATACGGAGCGTTGTCTTTACGCTTGGCCACTTCATTCATTCTTCATTCAAGTTTTCATTGACTTGGACCCAGAGAGTGTAAGGTGATCAGGACTAAGAAAGATAGGGGGCCCCTGGAAGGGAATGATGGGGTGAGAGTGGGGTGTGGCGACAGAGTTGGGGGGGAGGGACGGCCTTTAAAGCTGACACTGAAGCCAAGACTCTGGGGTGAGAGGCCCGTGCAGATCTGGGGAGAGTGTCGTGGCCAAAGGGAACAGCAGGCACGAGGTCCCAGAAGAACAGAGCCCTTGACTCATCCCAGGAACCCACAGGAAGAAGGCCAGTGCGACGGGCTGGGTGAGGGCGGCGTCACAGGCAGGAGTCTAGATTTGATTCTGAGTGCCCAGGGGACGCCGGCAGAGGATTTTAAGCAGGGCTGCAATGACCAATTTGTGCTTTTAAAGAGCATTCCTTTCAGTTTCGTGTGGGAACTGCATGGTGGAGGGGACAGCGGAGAGGATAGGGAGCTGAGAGCAGAGGTGGGAGAGGAGGGTATTTCGACATCCACCTGTGGCCCAGGCGGAGGTGGCAGAGGAGGTTTGAGAACTGACAGATTTGGGGTGTCCCGCATGTATTTTGATGGTATCACTGATGGAGCCTTTGTCGGTGGATTGACTGGATGTGGTGAGAGAATGGTTTCCGGTTTGAGCAATTGGCCAGAAGGTGGTTTTAGTACTAAGAAGGTAAGTTTGGGCAAAAGGTTAGTCTTGGGAGGAGGGTGTAGGATTAAGGGGCATTCTAGTTAAAAACGCTGAGTAAAGGTCACAAACTGACCCAGAATTTTGTATGCGCCTTAGGCATATCAGTGTAGGATAGAAGGCCTTTTTGTAAATGGTGTTTGGGCAACTGGTAGCTATCTGGGAGGGAAATACACACACACACACACACACACACACACACACACACGTATCCAGTTTATGAAAAAAAAAATTTTAATGGAACAGTGAGAATAGTAGAAGAAAACGTGGAGAATTATTTTATGATCTCAGAGTGGAGCAGGCATTTCTGAGTATGTCAAAATCCATAAGCCATAAAAATAAGTATTGATAAACTCAGCTACTTAAAAATAAAACTTTTGCTATCAAAAAGTACCAAAACTGGGACTTCCCTGGTGGCGCAGTGGTTAAGAATCCTCCTGCCGGTGCAGGGGATACGGGTTCCATCCCTGATCGGGGAAGATCCCACATGCTGCGGAGCAGCTAAGCCCGTGCACCACAACTACTGAGCCTGTGCTCTAGAGCCTGTGAGCCACAACTACTGAGCCCACGTGCCACAACTACTGAAGCCCGCGCACCTAGAGCCCGTGCTCCGCAGCAAGAGAAGCCACCTCAGTGAGAAGCCCGCGCACCGCAATTAAGAGTAGCCCCTGCTTGCCGCAACTAGAGAAAGCCTGCGCGCAGCAGCAAAGACCCAGTGCAGCCAAAAAAAAAAAAAAATGTACCATAACCAATGTCAGAAGATTGACATCACATTGGAGAAAATAATAATAACATCACAAAAGACTGCTTTCCTCAACACATAAAGAACTTCCATAAGTCAGAAAAGCCCAACCTGGAAGAAAAATGGGTGAAGGAAATGAAACAGTTCATGGAAAAGGAAGTGCAAACAGCTCTTAAATCTGAAGAGGTGTTCGGCCTCACTAATGATAGACTAGAACAAGCAGGACCCCAACCACAGTTGTCACACTGTTTCTCGTCTCCCTGACAGTGATGGAAACATTTGATAATTTCTTGGTGAAGGGGTAAAATAGGAACCCTTGTGCACTGGTGGTGGGTAGGGTCATTTGGTAGAACTTGGCAGTAGCTGGCAAAATAAAGAAATGTACATACCCTTCATCCTACGGAAATTCTTTGAAGATATGCGTATATGAAATGTTCTGTGTACCTGGTGAACTTTTAAAGATTGGAAACAACCAGAATGTCCATGACTAGGGGGCTGGTGATGTTATGGTGCAGCCATATCACGGAGCACATTGCACAGCTGTTAAAGGTAATGCAGCTTGATACGTGCTGATATGGACTGACCTTTAAGATATGAGGTACCAATCGAGAAAAGCAAGGTGCAGAACGTGTTAGGAGCCCCAGTTTGTATAAAAAATAACGTATGCACAGGATATTTTTAACTTTTTTTTTTTTCTGCGGTACGCGGGCCTCTCACTGCTGTGGCCTCTCCCGTCGCGGAGCACAGGCTCGAGACGCGCAGGCTCAGCGGCCATGGCTCACGGGCCCAGCCACTCCGCGGC
Source organism: Lipotes vexillifer (assembly GCF_000442215.2). Lineage (NCBI taxonomy): Eukaryota > Metazoa > Chordata > Mammalia > Artiodactyla > Lipotidae > Lipotes > Lipotes vexillifer. Next base: position 2,029,759 of record NW_006789814.1, read on the forward strand.
ATGTAGGATCTTCCCGGACCGGGGCACGAACCCGTGTCCCCTGCATCGGGGGGCGGACTCTCAACCACTGCGCCACCAGGGAAGCCCTAACTTTTTGTTTTGAAATAATTATAGACTCACAGGAAATTGCAAAAGTTGTATATAGAATCCCATGAACCCTTCATCTGCTTCCCCCAGTGGTGCCATCTTACCTAACTGTAGTGCAATAGCAACGTCAGGAAACTGACATTCACATAATACTGTTAACCAGACTACAGACCTGACTCAGTTTTACATTCATTCGTGTGTGTATGTGCGCGCGCGCACGCCTGTGTGTGTGTGTGTGTGTGTGTGTGTGTGTGTGTATCTATGCTGTTTTATCCCATGTATAGATTCATGTAACTACCATTACAATCAAGATAGAGCTTGGTTCACACAGTGTCTTTGTCAGGACACAACAGATCGGTAACAATGGTATTGATTGATTGCCTTCACAGGGCAAATGGGTGGTAGAATGACAGGGTTGGGAAGGCGACATTCCTTTTCACTGTCATAATATTTAAACTCCTGCTCTCCAAACAGTGTGTGATGTCTGGACACCCAAGTAGAACTACCAGGTAGAGGGTATCTACCAAGCTCTGCCAGGGGACAGACGTGTGGAGTTGTCGGACCCTAGATGAGTGTATTTAACATCTGGGCAGAGCAGGAGGTCCCTGAGGGGAGAGGGTGCCTGGGGGAAGGGGGGTCTGATGACGCCCCAGGGCCCTCACGTTTAGAGGTCAGCTGGAGATGAAGCCCCTGTTTTGAGGAGACAGTGGACACCTGTCATGTGTTGCTGAGTTTGAAGAAGGAAAGTGATTGTTGGATTAACTTTATCAAATACTTTCTCACTTGAAAATTGAGGCCAGATTTTGTTGACTGGATCTGAAAATAAGATGGTGTATAAAGCCTTTATCGTTTTCTTTTAAAATGAGATGGGGGGGTGGGGAGGCTTTATTTCACAGGTAAAACTAATCTATGGTGGAAAAAAAATCAGAACAGTGATTCCTGGGCTGGGGGTGGGGCAAGGATTGGCTAGAGAAGGGGCCTGAGGGAACTTTCTGGAGTGACAGTGATGGTGTGTCTCACCACCGGGGTCTGGGTTACATGAGTGTATCGTTTGTTAAAAGTTGCCTTAAATTGTGTGCGTTTTAACTTAAAAAACTAAATAAATGTGGAACCCCAGGTAATGATATGTATGCTGAAGTGTTTAGTGGTAAATTATAATTGATGTCTGCTACTCAGTTTGCAGTTTACCAGAATTGGGTTGATAGATGGACGGAAGTGTGGGCAGATGTAATAAATATAGCAAAATATTAGTTGTAGGATATAGGTAGTATAGAGATATATGTTGTTCATTGTAAAAAAAAAAATTTACTGTGTGTGTAAAATTCTTCATAATAAAATTTAGGGGGAAAATCTACAGAACATGAAATGCCCTGCCATATTATATTTAGACATCACCTGATGTTATGTCCTCAAATCTTTAAACATTTAAAGGAGGTATGGTATTTCACGCTGTTAAGAATCTGCGTCTTATTTTCTCTTAAACACTTGCTTGAGTTGTCAGCTCTCTTCCACCTGCCCTTTGTCCTTAAGAGGGCAAGGTTCGAGGTTTTTCGAGCACTTTCTGGGGAAATAGCTCTAAGGCTCTTAACTTGGCAGATTATCATTACCCCGGAGTTCCTTCTGAGCCAACAGATTTACTTTTTGAGTGAACCTCAAACTAATTCCCCACCCCACCAGACAGGGGTTGGGAGACATGTCCCTCACGGAAGGAGAGGGGATGCTTCTTGTCTTTGGCTTCACTTCTTTTCTCCCAGTCCCTCTGGCCTGATCTCCCTGGACCCCCAAGTGCAGTGCCTTTGAGTTCTAAGGTTCTGACTGTGTTTTAAGTAAAATAGAAGAAAAGGGCTGGGTGACCCGGTAAGTCATCTTTCTAAGGAAGGGCTCAGAAGCTACGTAGGCTTCTTTTTTTTTTTTTTTTTGATATTCTTTTTTTCTTTTAAACCCCACATTTGTTTATTTATTTATTTTTGGCTGCGTTGGGTCTTCGTTTCTGTGCGAGGGCTTTCTCTAGTTGTGGCAAGCGGGGGCCACTGTTCATCGCGGTGCGCGGGCCTCTCACTATCGAGTCCTCTCTTGTTGCGGAGCACAGGCTCCAGACGCGCAGGCTCAGTAGGTGTGGCTCACGGGCCCAGTTGCTCCGCGGCACGTGGGATCCTCCCAGACCAGGGCTCGAACCCGTGTCCCCTGCATTATCAGGCAGATTCTCAACCACTGCACCACCAGGGAGGCCCTGTAGACTTCTTTTAATACTTTATTTCTTTTCCCAGAGATCATTTGTTTACAAGGTTAAAAAAAAAAAAGTTTTAAAGGTTTGCAGTGAAAAGACGCTGTCCCACCCCTTTGCCTGAACCCCTGGGTTTCTCTCACTGCTGTAGCTTTCTGTGATCCCATCTGGAGCTATTTTGTGTATACACAAACAAATATGAACATATACCCCTTACCCCTTTTAAAATAACAGAACAGGGTCTTACTGTGGACACTTGCACTTTGCCTTCTTTTCCCTCCAGCACAATTTATTCAACCATTTCCTTTTTGACAGGCATTGAGTTAATTTCCCATCTTTTTTCTCTTAGAAGTAGTGCCTCTTTAAAGAACCTTGTAAATATTCATACATATGAGTTAAACAGTTTTTTATTATGGAAATGGCCAGACATGTTCAAGTAGAAGAATGAGCCCCACATACCCTCCCCTCGTCCAGCTGGAGCAGTGGCCCATGTTTTTGCTACTCTTGTTTCATGCTCACCCATTTACCCCCCTTTAAGCTAGACTATCTTAAAAACAAGTTCCAGAAACAATGCTGTTTTACTTCAGTATAATGGGCTTTTTAAACCTTTAATTCTGGATAATTTCAAACATAGTATTTTAAGGCAAATACCTTAAAAATACTATTTACACATGTAAATAGTAATACTTCAGTAAAGTAACCAACTTTTAGATAGAAGATCAAAATATTTAGAACTGACAAATATTTAAAAGACAAAAAGCAAAAGCTACAAACTTCTAGTTATCAGATAAACAAGTGCTAGGGATATAATGTACAATGTGATAAATATAAGTAACGCTGCTGTATGAAAATATATGAAAGTTGTTGAGAGAGTAGATGAGTTCTCATCACAAGGGGAAAAAATTTTTTTTCTATTTCTTTAATTTTATATTTATATGAGATGATGGATGTTCACTAAACCTATTATGGTCATCATTTCATGATGTATGTAAGTCAAATCATTATGTTTTACACCTTAAGCTTATACAGTGCTGTATTTCAATGATAATCTCAATAAAACGGGAAGGAGAAAAAATAAAAGACAAAAAGTATTAGCACCAGTTATGAGCCTCCAGGGTATTCCAGCCTCCCTCCCCACTCTACACTTTGAAAAAAGGTAGACTTAAAACTTGCTGGGCTTCCCTGGTGGCGCAGTGGTTGAGAGTCCGCCTGCCGATGCAGGGGACATGGGTTCGTGCCCCGGTCCGGGAAGATCCCACATGCCGCGGAGCGGCTGGGCCGATGAGCCATGGCTGTGGAGCCTGTGCGTCCGGAGCCTGTGCTCCACAGCAGGAGAGGCCACAACAGTGAGAGGCCCGCATACCGCAAAAAAAAAAAACCCAAAAAACAAACAAAAAAATAAAATAAAATAAAACTTGCTTACAAATGGTAAGCAATGAAACAAAAACATTTCAGCTCCGTACTTGAAACAGGGGTGCCATTTCCCTGTCACGTGGGTCCAAATACATGGTTTATGTGACACGATGTCCTCTCAGCATTAGCTCTCAGTCATCCTCATCCAGCCCCTACCCACCCCCGCCAAGGGGCATTTAACAATATCTGGAGACACTAGTTTGTCACAACTGAGGGGAGGGGGTGCTCTACCTCCTCCACTGGCATCCAGGAGGTAGAGGCCAGGATGCTGTCAGCATCCTGCAGTGCACAGGACAGCCCTCCGTACTAGAGAACTATCTGGCTTGAATGGCTGAGGTTGAGAAACCCTAGTTTAGGATATTGGGAGACGATGTTTTATCCGAGATCTCTTCTCTGTGGTTCTCCCGTTGTTTTCTGAGAACTGCTTAATGAACGTCGACTAGTCAGGTTAAATACTCACAGTGTTGACATTTGCCAGTATTACATCGAAGGTAAATCCTTACCTTCCAGAAAATTCCAATTAAAGTAATTTCACTTAGATCCTTATTCTATCAGTTGTACCGAGAAGGGTTGTTTCAAAAAACACAGATAAGGTTTAGACTCTGCTCACAAGGAAGTCAAAACCCCCCAGAGGCAAGCGGATGTGAAACCATTTTGCTTCTGGAAAGCTTCCAGAAGCAAAACAAGGCCAGGACTGTTCTCGTGGCTGCTTCCGTGTGCGTAGAGACGGACCGGGAACAAAACCTGTCGTCGAAGGAAGGAAGGTGAAATGGGGAGAGATGACTTTAGCGTGGGGATTGTTTAGGAGGGGCCTACAGCGTCTGCGCGGCTGTTAAGTGGAGTGAGCAGAGTGTGGAAGCCCTCTGCTCGCGGCGCACGAGACGGTGGGGACCACGGACACAACTCAGGTGGTGTCCTTGGTGTCCAGGACCCTAGTCAAGGTGGTGGAGATGGACATGTCCACAGCTAATCGTGTGACAAGACCTAGATTATGGGTGTTTTAACTGGGGTCCAGGAGCCCCGTGCCTTATGTAATTTCTTGCCTGTTTCTTTCCAGATTTCTCCTTTAGAAAGTGGATGTGTGGGATAACATGTCCAGTGTGTCCGAGGAGAGAAGAAAAAGGCAGCAGAACATTAAGGAAGGACTACAGTTTATACAGTAAGGGCTCATTGCGTGCCTCATGTTCTCGTCATGGAGTAACTCCTTTTGGTGTGGCTCTGCACGTAGCAGGGGTTAGGAAACCTTTAGTTATGTTTCAGAAGTCCTGTTCTTTGGGGTTAAAAATTAGATATTTTTGTTCCAGCAGTATTTTCTGCTCTTGGACATTGATTTCTTTGTGTTCGGAACTGGATCTTGCTGTCACTGATTTTTAGGGCTGAAATCCTTAAGTATCCTCTAAAATGTTAGACTGAGGAATTTGAACCTAATCTCATAAGAACAGTTCTGATGAGTGAAAATCAACATCTGTCAGCACACAGGGCTTTTGTGATCACACTCT
>NW_006789814.1:2035070-2058583 GCF_000442215.2 Lipotes vexillifer
ACTCTTTCTGTTAAGAAGCTCGGTCTCTAACTGGCCTTCATGAAGCACGTCAGTGACAGGACCACAGCCCGGGTGGCCATGTCCAGGCAGAAAGGCCTCTTTGTCCCTCCTGGGAAGGGGACATTCTTCCCCTCTGTTCTATAGTAAATTGAATCAAATAGTACTAGTGGTTCTATACTATTTTAAAACTTTTTCGGCATTTGAAGAATTAGGCTGTCTTTAATTAGGAGTAGATTTGCATGGAAAATGTTATACTTACTCAAGAAAATACAAAGGAATAGTTTTAGATTTTTTTTTCTCATGACTACAGTTATATGTGAATAATGGTTGTAAAGGAGAAGTAGGTCTTTAAAATGTGCTTTGAACCAGTGGTGAGCTCATGAGAACCTCAGTTTTTTTTTTTTGTTTGTTTTTTGTTTTTGCGGTATGTGGGCCTCTCACTGTTGTGGCCTCTCCCGTTGTGGAGCGCAGGCTCAGAGGCCATGGCTCACGGGCCCAGCCGCTCCGCGGCATGTGGGATCTTCCCGGACCCGGGCACGAACCCGTGTCCCCTGCATCGGCAGGCAGACTCTCAACCACTGCACCATCAGGGAAGCCCGAGAACCTCAGTTTTAAGATGACTCCTGGGTGAACAAATCCTGATAACAACCTGATCATCAGAATTTATTTGTTTCTTCTTCTTAGGTCACCGCTGTCGTATCCAGGAACACAGGAACAGTATGCGGTAAGGACTCTGGGAAGGTCTGCTTGAGAACTCCACAAGTAGCCTGTGAACTGCCACATGTAGCCTGGGTTGGCAAACCCAGATGTGGCCCCCTGTCTGTTTCATAAATAAAGTTTTATTGGAACACAGCCACGCCCATTTGTCAATGTGTTATCTGTGGCTGCTTTCACGACATGGTGGTTGAGACAGAGACCTTGTGGCTCACAAAGCCTCAAATCCCTACTGTCTGGGCATTTACAGAAAAAGTTTGCTGACCCGTGTGTATATAAGACAACATTGTTTTTTTCCGGCGTACTTGGACAGTTGTCCTATTTTTTCTTTCCTCTATTAGTGTAGTTTTGAATTAATTTCTTTTGAGCCCCTTGACAATTACATTTAGCCTTTCATTTCATCAAAAATGAGGGGGACAGAATATGCTGAGAGGGAGAGTGCAGAGTATCTTCTGTTCTTCCTTAGAAGAGAAGTTGTAACAGAAGTAAAGAGGTGACTGGATAATTAGGGGAAAGAGCTAGAGAGGAATCTAGTTAGTTAGAGAGAAAGCCCAGCTGACTGGGTCTTGGACTAAAGGCCCTCAGTTCTGCAGACCGTTAGTTCCCCTGTGGCTTTGCATCTCTGTGGGTTTTGGTGCTACTGAATGTCACTCCTTTCTCTCTGCCTCCCTCCCTCCCTCTCCGTTCATTTCAGTCTCTCCCTTCCTTCCTTCCTTTTCTCCAAACAGACGTAGAACTGTAAAGTATGAGGACTAGCAATCACATGGAACAATCCTTTCATTTTACAAACGTGCAGTTGGGGTCCAGGGAGGTGAAATGGCCTGTCTCTCAAGTCACCTCAGCTGTTAAAGGTTCATCTGGACAGTTTTCTTTATTACTTTCATCAGCTTAGATGTGAATTCGTAAAATGAGACAAAGAAGAGCTGAATAGGACTTTGATAGGAAAGGACTTTTAAAATCTTAAAGCAATGATAGAAGTCCTGAAGGAGACTTAAGAACATTTGCCCCTACCAGAAGAGTGTGTATACTTACACAGTAAGAAAAAGGTTTGCCATCCCCTCCCCATAAGTCAGTAAATGACCTGAACATTTACAAAAGAAGAAACACAAATGGTCCATAAAAATGTGGAGAAGTTCAACCTCGCTGGTAATCAGATACACATATAAAAAAGGATACCGTTTTTCACCTAGAAATGTGTAGATTTTATGTGTGCATGCTCATGCACATGTGCACACGTGTTGGTGGAGGTGCTCTGAAGCAAGCCGCTATAAGTATTCATTGTTGTTGCCTTTTTGGGAGACAATTTAGAAATACTAGTCAGAAGCCTTAAAATCCTCATTCCACTTGTAGGAATTTAACCCAAGCACAGAGCTGGCAATGTCAACAAATATTGACAAGGTGCTTTTGCAGCACTTCTCTTAATAATGAGATATTGAATTTTTTCTTGGAAAAAGCAAGCAAGATGAAACCCTAGCTGAAATAGCAGTGACTTGGCCTGGATTTGATAATTTCTTACAACAGTGCTTCTTGCCCTGTCAGATTATTTCCTCTGAAGTTTTAGATACAAAAATTAAAATTTGCTTACACTCTGACTTGTTCCTTTAAGGGTTTCAAGTGGTAACTTTCTTTTTTTTAGGTATATTTACATGCTCTTGTGAGAAATCTTTTTAACGAAGGAAATGATGTTTATCGGGAACGTGATTGGAACAACTCTATGAGCCAATATTCAGAAGCTTTGAGTATAGCTGATTATGCAAAGTCTGAAGAAATTTTAATCCCTAAAGAAATCATTGAAAAACTATATATAAATCGTATTGCTTGCTATTCTAATATGGTGAGTTGTGATTTTTTTTTTTTTTTTTTTTTTTTTTTTTGCGGTACGCGGGTATCTCACTGTTGTGGCCTCTCCCGTTGCGGAGCACAGGCTCCAGACACACAGGCTCAGCGGCCATGGCTCACGGGCCCAGCCGCTCCGTGGCATGTGGGATCTTCCCGGACCGGGGCATGAACCCGTGTCCCCTGCATCGGCAGGCGGACCCTCAACCACTCTGCCACCAGGGAAGCTCGAGTTGTGATTTTTAAAGCAATGTTTCTAGAGAGAAAAAAGGTTTTCAATAACATAGTATACTAGCAAAAGTCAGTTTCCTAATTTCAGTTTTTAAGAAAGATGTATTAACTGCTTTTAGAGTGGCCTCAAGCTTTGAAAAATCAGCTTTGGCCAAATGCTTAGGGATTTAAAAATAATTTGTTTCTTAGATACTGGTGCTTGGAGATTCCCTTTTGAGTATGGCTTTTGGTGGGGGGGGGGTGTCTGCTCATAAAAAAGTCAACCTAGGAAGATACAGGTGTTCACAGATGGGTACAGGGTACCCATCAGGTATCTCTGCTGACAGTTTGCTTCTTAGTCAAGATTCTCTTAGGAGCTTTTTTTTTTATAGCACAAAACAGTAGTTAGCCTTCAAAAGAATTAACACAAGCTCTTCACATGTCTGAACTTAGAAAGCAATATTTTGATGTGCTTATAATTTTCACTATAGACATTCAGTAAAATTTAACCATGAATTTAAGAAAAGTATCCATGTCGTCACCTAGTTCTTTGCTAACGAGCATTCATTGATGATTTGTTTTCTATAATATATTCCTCCTCAACTAGCTGCTTGGGAGTTACATTTCCATTTAACATTTTAATGAGCTCCAAAAAGGGGGTAGCTACAACTGGGAGCAAAATAGGACAGGCGAGTGACACGTGGGGGCCTCAGCCATACCTGGAAAGTTTTATTTCTCAAAGATCTGGCGTATTTTATGGCCAGATGTCTGGGTGGTGGGTACATGGGTAGCCACGATATTCTTTCTACTTTTGTGTATTTGAAATTTCATAATGAAATTAATTTTTCAAAAGACAAATAATACCACTAACTTTAAATTTAAAGGAAAAGTCTGAATTTGTTTCCATTTGCAGGGAGACATCATCACAAGACGTGAACTGTTTGATTGCTAACTTTATTTGGTCTTCCTCACCAGGGTTTCCATGATAAAGTTTTAGAAGACTGTGATACAGTCCTCACTTTAAATGCCAGTAACTGCAAAGCTCTCTATCGGAAATCTAAGGCTCTAAGTGATTTAGGAAGGTACAAAGAGGCTTATGACGCTGTGGCAAAGTGCTCCTTGGCAGTGCCTCAGGTATGGAATTTATGTTTTAGTTCATTCATTTACATCATAACCATTTTATTGATTCTGTGTAGAGAAATGGCCTTAAAAAGTTACATCTTCCAGCCAGCCAGCCACCTGCTGCAGTTGGGAATAATTGCCCATAAAACGTGTCTTGACAGAGTATAAGTTAGAACTGTTTTGCCTCTTCGTCTTTACAGTTAGTAAATATAGCCCTCCACTAATCATGTATTCTCACTTTTTTCAGGATGAACATGTAATAAAACTAACTCAAGAACTAGCTCAGAAATTGGGATTTAAAATAAGAAAAGCATATGTTAGAACTGAGGTAAGGTGGAGTTCTCTCCATAAGGTATTTTTTTGTTTTGTTTTGTAGCTTGGAGTCAGTTCTGGTTTTAAATTAGCTTCTTAATTTTCTTTCAGCTCTCACTAAAAACAGTTCCTGGGGATGGGGCTACAAAGGTAAGGTTATTACTCTTGTAAGAATCCTAATTAAAAACAAAAGAAGAAGAAAAGATAGAAGCATTAGTAGTTTTGTTTCTCATATTTTTGGTTTATGTCTATTTTGAGAACTTTTTATTCCTCAAACACAAAAGTGGCCAGAGCTTCCTGCCCTAGAAAAAGAAAACAAACAACTCAAGTAATATCTGTTACTCTCAATCAACATTTCCTGAAGGCCAATGGAGCATTTTACAGGATTTTAATAGATGTTAGGTTTTATTAGAAAAAGTGGGTCAGGGCCACATACTAATTTTAGGAGTCATTGGGTTAAGCATAATTAACAAGTTGTTTTTTAAAGGTAAGTCTTCTTAGAGCTGTGAGGCTGCCACTGTGAGTTGGGGAGAGAGTGGTGGCTAGACTAGTCGCTCTGGAACTAGAAGGCTCCTCACTGTCCTTTGAGAAATACTGGGCCACAAGAAACAAGTGCCAGTAGGCCAGCACCGTTTAATGCCATGTATTACAAAGGTTTACATGTTTTGTTTATTTCTGTCTTAATTGGAAGGAGGTCAAATGTGAGAACCTGCATTGCTCTCTTAGAGTGAGTTTTATAGCTTGCTTTATGGTTTAGAGTCCTGAAAATACTATGATCTATTATTTGGTTTAATTTCTAGGCTTTGAACTGTTCTGTGGAAGATATTGAGCCAGGTACGTTTTCACACACATCCTCTTAATCTGAAAAGTGCCAGCCTTAGACGTTATGTACATTATAGTGTTGTCAAGTAAGATTGCTGTGTGGTTATTAGTATTAAAACAAGAGTAATTTCAAAAACCACCTCTGTGCTTCTGGATGTGCCAGTGAGTGAGTGACAGTACTGGATGTCAGTGAGCAATCGTTCGATAACCACTGTGGCTTCCCCACCCTCTAGTAGCTCCATCCAAAAGGGGCCTAGGCGTTTTGAGAAAGAAGGAGAAGTTTTCACAAGTCAATATATCTATTCCTGTGCAAAACAAATTATTTTTAGGATTACTTGTACTCTTATTTGAATTGCTTTCACTGTTGTATCTGTTTATTTTTATAATTGCTTTCATATTTTCACCTAGCTCTTCATTTTTTCTATTATTGGCTATTAACACTAGTATTACATAAATACGCTGAAAATAAGTGTGTACATGTCCATCCACGTTACAGATTTATTAACTCCGAGGCAAGAAGCTGTTCCTGTTGTTCCTGTACCTGCATCCAGTTTTTCTCACCAAGTTGGAAATGAGCTGGCCTCAGTTCCCATTATGCCCTTAACTTCTATTTTGCCACTGCAAGTGGAAGAGAGTTCTCTGCCATCGACAGTGTTGGCAAATGGAGGAAAGATCCCCTTCAGTATGCCGGAAGCATTTTTGGATGATGGAGATATGGTCCTTGGAGATGAAATAGATGACCTCCTTGATTCTGCACCTGAAACTAATGAAACTGTTATGGTAAATTTCAGTGTGACTCCTTTCTTCTGAAGGCAGGCTTTTTTTTTTTTTTTTTTTTTTAATTGTAGTATAACCTGCTAGGTATTTTTAGTATTGACTATAGAGTAAGCTTTGGGTTTTTTGAAAATTACTTTTGTTGTTTTCCAGTGGTAACTGGCTAATTTGTTCATTTCTTTAAATAAAAAAGGGAAACGTGCTAGGAATCACATATTATGGAAATGGTAAATTTAACTTTCTGAAAAAGAATAGGCATTTGACATGTCAGGCAAAATGAATTCATGGATTAAGGACTTCTCATTCCTTAAGGATAATTCTCCTGTAACCATATATCATAAAGCAAGTGTCAGCAGACTTTGGTCCACAGGCCTGATCTGGCCCGCTGCCTGTTTTGTATGGCCCATGGACTAAGAATGGTTTTTAGATTTTTACATGGTTGAAAGAAAATAATAATAATAATAATAATATTTTAAGACACATGAAAATATTTCATGACACTGTAGTAACAGAGTTGACTAGTTGTAAGAGACCATGTAGTCCACAAAGCCTACAATATTAATATCCAGCCCTTTATAGAAAAGTTCACTGACTCCTGCCATGAAGTATATTAAAATAGTGGCAGCAGTAGGATGATGATGGGGGGGAAACTCAGAGCTGGTTTCCAGGGTGGGTGAAACCAGTGATGTCCCCGTGGAGCTGACAGAAGATGTAAAAGGCAGACATATGGGGGGTTGGTTCCTACCACTTTGATCTTGGGTAGGTTATTTCACCTTTCAGTCCCTCGGTTTTCTCATCTGTACCGTGGCAGCCCTAGTAGGATACATCTCAGAGGGTTAGGAGGATTAAATAGATGGTATATGATTTATCATAGTGTAAGGCACACGGAAGCTCTCCAAAAATCCTCGCTCTGTGGGGGAGGGGCAAGGTAGTGTTCCATTTGTTCTTGTGAGGTTGTACATTCACATCTCCAGAAAGATGGTCCCCACTTTTCCAGGCTGCTCCAGCTCCCTTCTCTTCAGCACCCTTCCTTCCACTCCAGCCCCACACACATCCTCACAGTTCCTCTTTGATGAAGCCAGCTCTCATGTAGGGAATCCTAAGGAAGTTTTGAAAATGAACCATGAATGTCTTATTTGGATTACAGCAATATTAGACATCACATCTCCATCCTTTTTAAAAAGTAGGCTTGAGAAGAAATCAGCTCTGTAGCTTGGATTCTACCACTGAGTCTTGATATTGATTTCAACTTTGTTATGTAACAAAATCACCCAGTGAAGTAATTTGTTTTTATATGCTGATATTAAAAGCGGTTTGGCCCGCTTGGAACTGAGTTTCATGGACCTTAATCCAGTCTTGTTTCCTCTCCAGCCATCAGCCTTAGTCAGAGGCCCCCTCCCAACGGCCAGCGTCGCTCCGAGCATCCCCTTCTCAGCGTCTCTTTTGGGCGCCTTGCCCATCGGTGCAAGGTACGCGCCTGCACCCTCCTTCTCGGAGCTGTATCCGCCTTTGACTTCATCCTTAGAAGATTTCTGTTCTTCTCTAAATTCATTTTCAATGAGCGAATCCAAACGAGGTAAGACTTGAGCCACTTATATAAACAGTTACAGTTCATTTTCTAAAAAAGACAATTTGGTTTGACTGTTGTTTAGCTAACTCCAGATAGTTGGTACTTGAATTATTTTTATTGTAGCTGAAAATACGTTGTAGTTCTAAAATCTAAACCCTCCTGTTTCAAATTCACCTGGACTTAACTGTGCCATTGTGGAGATCAAGAATCAAAGCCCTGAGAGTAGGAATGTATGTGGCACTGGTTTTTTTATAGGATAGTTTGTTAAGCTGGGTGTCTGTTGTTTTGGGGGGTGAAATGACTTTTAATGTGTTCTCTAAAAAAGGGATACCCCATCTAAAGGGTCTTAAAGACAGGTTATCCTTTTAAATTCTAAACTAGGCAAATACTTAGTTAAGACTAATTTAAAATCAGTGTTTAAAATGATAATAGATCCATCTATTTTAGGCTTCATCCATTGAGCTCAGCAAAGTATGCCTGGTGCCTTAGTTTTGCAAGGGATTGCTGAGGTTTTGGCCTGACTCCTGTTTCTGTAATCCTAGGCTTAATATATACTTTAAACAATAACAATAAAAATCTTCATATTTTTGTGAGACTTTGTTATGGTTAAAGGGATAAAAATCAAAATAATTGATTTAAAGATTGACAACTGAAGAAACTAAAATTTGTGGGAGACAAAAGGGCAGAGAGAAGGTAACTGAGTGGTAGACTAAGAAAAAGAAAGTAATTGAACTTTATTGATTTTCTTAATGTTATGATGAGTTCCTGCATATTTTCAAAAGGAGAGGCTCCTTTCCCATTTTGAATACGAATTATTTTCTTAGTCTTTTTAACAGTCCCACTTGGTAGGCCCTGCCTTAGCTTATGTCTCTGAAAATCACTTTTTATCTAAATTTGTTTGTCTAAGGGTTATTTATGCCCTTGGTTTCTAGAGGAGAGGAAAGACTCCATAGCCCTCTTTGAGTGTCAATCATGAGCAAGAAAGCTTCTTGGAATTGGGATGGGAAAATAACGTGGGAAGCCACAGTTAGCTACTAAGCCCTGATGTTCTTATTACATGATTAGAATGAAAAGGTCTGTTGAAGTTTTTTTATTATTTTAGATCTGTCCACCTCAACTTCTAGAGAGGGAACACCGCTTAACAACAGTAATTCTTCCCTTTTACTTGTAAGTGCCACTTCCTCTTTTGTAAATACGTCGCTTAAATTGCAAATAGGTCTTTTACTTAAGTAACTGAGTTATTTGAATGAACGTGACCATCTCCCTGAAGTTTTGTGTGTGCTGTGGTAAAGAGTGCTAAAATAAGACTCTTCTGGAACATCCAGTAATAAATGCTTTGTGTTTAAGGCTGGATCTGTCATAGCAAATTAATCACAATCGCAGGCAGTGTAAGAGGCTTTAGCACAGCTTGAACGACAAGGAAATACAAGATCAGGGCGTGAAAAACATGTTGGCTGATGAAGCAGAACAACTACCCGTCACTTATAACAACTCATGGAGCATCCAAAAAAGTGGGGGAGGGGCCTAGAGACCCAAAAGAGAGGAAAATGTAGAAGGAAATGGTTTTTAAATAGAAACGCAGTAAGGACAGAATAGTCCCAACTTCAGTCTGTGCAGAATGTCTTATTTCTCAGATGCATCTGTTTCCTTCTTTAGTGATAGTGCAATATTTGTTGGCTGTTTTTTGTTTGTTTGTTTGTTTGTTTTCTTAATTCTTCTTGCAGATGAATGGACCAGGCAGTTTGTTTCTTTCTGAGAGTTTCCTGGGAATGTCAAGTCACCCTAGGAATGACTTCGGAAACTTTTTTGGAAGTGCAGTAACTAAACCACCTTCTTCAGTGACCCCAAGACATCCCCTTGAAGGAACCCATGAACTGAGACAAGCTTGCCAGATCTGTTTCGTAAAATCAGGTCAGGACCAAACAAAGGAGCAGACAGGATTAAAGCAGTCAATATCCTGAGAGTTCTTAGGAATTTGTAGATACATGTGGAAACACCAGCCATTGTGATTCTTCAATCTGAGTTCTTTCTAAAGAAGCAGCAGTTATTGATTAGGGACCTTTGGAGTTTAATAGGATAGGCCGCTGCTCTCCTTTGATAAAATTTTATGTATAGAATCATATGGAATAGAATATTTACCTGACCATAATGTTTGTTAAAATTAAAGTACTTTCTGTTGGATTATTTCATATCTTTACCCCTAAGTCAAGTGATACGAACACAATTTATTCTAAACTCGACTCGACCAAGTTAATTTTCTTTCTTAGTTGCTTATTTAAATGAGTTCTTTACCTTTAAAAGCCATCAAAACTCCTATGCTAATCGTTAAATAAGGGTTATGTTTTGGGAAGACTGGTGTTTTGTCCTGATCTTTGTTTTGTCTGACAAACAGCACGAAAGGCAAAAGTTACTTCCATAGCTTGTTTACATTTGGGGGTTATGAAGATGGGATTTTTTAATGGGAATTTAATAATCATAATCCATCTGCTCACATCTGCTTATAAATGTGCCTGTAAAATGAAATGATACTTTTTGTGCATATGAGCAATCCTTTTTACATCTTTTTCAGGCCCTAAGTTAATGGATTTCACTTACCAGGCTAATATAGATCATAAATGTAAGAAAGATATTTTAATTGGTAGGATAAAGAATGTTGAAGATAAATCATGGAAAAAAATACGTCCAAGACCAACAAAAACAAATTACGAAGGACCTTATTATATATGTAAAGGTATATGCTATAATTACTTAATTGGTGTACATCGCCTAAGCGGGAAATGATTTGCTACATTTGTTATAATGGTTCCAGTATTACTGTAACTAAAAATGTTTAGATAGAGTTAACAGAAAGTTCCTTGGATTGAGACATTAGTATTTTTTATATTATTTTTACCTTTGTTTTTAACTTGTTGTCTTATGGGTGTTTTATAGTTATTTATGGAAATGGGGATTTCCCCAGGTTTTAAACAGAAAACTGTCTCAAACTTTGGGTTCTCTGACATGGTCTAAACAGAATCAGAACACTGAACTAGGGCTTCCGTGGTGGCGCAGTGGTTGAGAATCCGCCTGCCGAT
The DNA here is from genome assembly GCF_000442215.2 of Lipotes vexillifer. Classification (NCBI taxonomy): domain Eukaryota; kingdom Metazoa; phylum Chordata; class Mammalia; order Artiodactyla; family Lipotidae; genus Lipotes; species Lipotes vexillifer. The sequence continues at coordinate 2,045,505 of NW_006789814.1, forward strand.
GGAAGGAACGCGGGTTCGTGCCCCGGTCTGGGAAGATCCCACATGCCACGGAGCGGCTGGGCCCGTGAGCCATGGCCGCTGAGCCTGGGCGTCCGGAGCCTGGGCGTCCGGAGCCTGTGCTCCCCAACGGAAGAGGCCACAGCAGTGAGAGGCCCGCGTACCGCAAAAAAGAAAGAAAAAAAAAAAAAAAAAAAAAAAAAAAAAGAACACTGTGAACTAAGGTTGAAAATGTTGCTCTTTTAAGTTGTTTTTGAGAGAACTTAGTATTTTCATTTTTATCAGACCACTTCACCTAAACGAGCTTTGAATGTACCTAAACGACTTTTTAAACTTAGGTGGCGTACATCCGGGTATCAAGGCTTTTTTTCCCCGTCTGAAATAAAAATAATTTAGAATTGTGGCGCTGGTTTTTTGGTTTATTTTTTAAGAGTTAATACCATCCCTACATTGTAATATGTGTATCATGGTTTGAAGCTATCCATGAATTGTTATAAAAATTCAAGTGATGCCCTAAATGTGTTGTTTTTTAAAAAAAAAAAAAAACTTTTCTGATATTTTGTTGTTGTTATAAATTTATTTATTTATTTATTTATTTTTGGCTGCGTTGGGTCTTTGTTGCTGCGTGCGGGCTTTCTCTAGTTGCGGCGAGCGGGGGCTACTCTTTGTTGAGGTGCACAGACTTATTGCGATAGCTCCTCTTGTTGCAGAACACGGGCTCTAGGTGCGCGGGCTTCAGTAGTTGTGGCACGTGGGCTTCAGTAGTTGTGGCTCGTGGGCTCTAGAGCGCAGGCTCAGTAGTTGTGGCACACGGGCTTAGTTGCTCCAGGCATGTGGGATCTTCCCGGACCAGGGATCGAACCTGTGTCCCCTGCATTGGCAGGCGGATTCTTAACCACTGCTCCACCAGGGAAGTCTCCCTAAGCGTGTTTAATATTCATTGGCTTTGAAAAAACGGTCTGCGTTTTAAATGTCTTCTAATTCCCTGTCTTGCTAGATGTTGCTGCCGAGGAGGAATGTAGATATTTGGGCCACTGCACATTCGCTTATTGCCAGGAAGAGATAGATGTCTGGACGCTAGAGCGAAAGGGAGCATTCAGCAGGGAGGCTTTCTTTGGTGGCAACGGAAAGATCAACCTTACCGTGTTCAAACTGCTCCAAGAGCACCTTGGAGAATTTATATTCCTTTGTGAGGTACTTTCTCCAAACCTTACTTTCTGCTGTGAAATTGGTGGTAGCTTCCTACCCGCAAGCCCAGAAGTATCAAGTACTTAGCTCTGGTCCTGCCATATGATAAAGCATCTGCTCAGCAATGGTAGCCACTGCCATTATCCAAAAGAATACTGTTAAGACTTCGTACTTACTGAGTGTTATTTGGTGTAAGCATGTAATGTATAGGTATGTACATCATAAGCATGGCACGGAAGTTCTATCTCATATTATGTTTTCATGATAATTCTTCTTCTCTGTTTCAGAAATGTTTTGATCATAAGCCTAGAATGATAAGTAAAAGAAACAAAGATAATTCTACTTCTTGTTCTCATCCGGTTACAAAGCATGAGTTTGAAGACAATAAGTATGTTGGTAGTTTCTAATTTTTATAGTGACAACACAGAGTCTCTTTTTAGATCCAAATAAAACCAGAGTAGTATCCGCTCAGGCATTCCCCCTCTCCTTTTGTTGTTGTTCTGAAAGATGGTGACTATTTTTAAATGGTTAATAGGTTTTGCTGAGAATTTTAAAATGAATTATTTAATTGAAATTTAATACAGAAAAGCAATACTGATTTATAGCGTCTCATGACATGGATTTAGGTATTTTATAGCTTAACATATAATTATCCCCTCCCCTCCCCAGTAAAACAATTGCATACAGTGATTTATTTTTTCTGATAAAGATTTAAAATGTATTTTCAGTCTAGAACTTTACATTTTATACGTGTATGTACATTTCTTTTAAAGCTATGGCAGAACAATAGTAAAGTGTCACTCCCTTTTCCTCTTAGGTGCCTTGTCCACATTTTGCGAGAGACAACAGTAAAATACTCCAAAATACGTTCTTTTCATGGTCAGTGTCAGCTTGATTTATGCCGACATGAGGTTCGATATGGCTGTTTAAGGGAAGACGAGTGCTTTTATGCACATAGTCTTGTAGAATTGAAAGTCTGGATATTGCAAAATGAAACAGGTAGGTTTGTGTGTGATTGAGAAATGTCTCCTCAAGAGCGTCAGGGTTTATGAAGTGGTATTGGAGACCCTTCTCCAACAACTTGGTGTGGCAACACTGTTGACTTTATCCTGAGCTTTAAACCATGTACTCACTTCATCTTTAGAGTGGCCTATTTTGAGTGTGGTCTTGTATAAGTAATTGCTGATACAAGTTCATGTATGAAGTATGGGCTTGTGAGGAAGAAAGATTCCTCGGAAGACACCAAGAGCTATATTTGTAAATATTCCATTTTGAAGGAATAACGTGATGTTCATTCTTGGCAACAGATTATGCCAAGTGGGGTTAATTAAAGAATTGAGTCTGACTGTGCCTAGATTGGTGGCCTGTTATTGTGTAGAGGACCTAAAAAAAGGCTTCTGCGTTTCCCAGGTATCTCACATGACGCTATTGCCCAGGAATCTAAACGATATTGGCAAAATTTGGAAGCAAACGTACCTGGAGCTCAGGTATTTTTTCCTGTGTACTTTCTGCATTTGGGATCCTTTCTGGAATGGCCTAATTGATGTTAGTTGTCGGCAGATGCAGTTAAAACTTACATACAGTCCAGTTACTTTCTTAAAGTTTATTGAGTTGATTAATTTTTTAAAATTAATTAATTTTTGGCTGCATTGGGTCTTCGTTGCTGCACGCGGGCTTTCTCAAGTAGCGGCGAGCGGGAGCTACTCTTCATTGCAGTACACGAGCTTCTCATCGCAGTGGCTTCTCTTGTTGCAGAGCACGGGCTGCAGGCACGCGGGCTCAGTAGTTCTGGCATGTGGGCTCAGTAGTTGTGACTCGCGGGCTCTAGAGCACAGGCTCAGTATTTGTGGCGCACAGGCTTAGTTGCTCTGTGGCATGTGGGATCTTCCCGGACCAGGGCTCGAACCTGTGTCCCCTGCATTGTTGGCAGTCGGATTCTTAACCACTGTGCCATCAGGGAAGCCCCACTTGAGGAATTCTTAATGTGAAAAAAAAATTCTGAATTTTAGTTGATCATATAAAAGAAAAAAAGGCATCCCATAATACCCACCAAGCATGTAGGATAGGGAATTCCCCGGAAGTCCAGTGGTTAGGACTCTGTGCTTCCACTGCAGGTTTCGATCCCTGGTTGGGGAGCTAAGATCCTGCAAGCCGAGCGGCATGGCCAAAAAAATACTGTAGGATACAGTTTTCTTATTCAGCTTAATTGGCAAAACAGTTGGGGTCTCGCGCTGTGGGGATCCTTGGAATAAGGGAGGTGGATTGTGTTTGTAGTTTTGCTTACCACCCAGCCAAACTGCTTTACTCAACTACCCTCCGCCCAGCCAAACTGCTTTACCCAACTACCGCTCCCTGCCAAAAATCATCTGCTTTTATCATATTCTCTTGCATTTGGGTGGAGAACTGGAGATTTTAGTTATCAGATCATATATATATATAGTGGTCAAATCATCAAACCAGACAAAAACGGAAATTGTATGCTATTATGAAAAAAAATGCATGGTGATTGTGTTCTCAGAAAACTGGTTTTCTGTTAAATTAAAACTAATCTTTTAATTATTTAAGGTACTTGGCAATCAAATAATGCCTGGATCCCTTAACATGAAGATAAAATTTGTATGTGCTCAGTGTCTGAGAAATGGTCAAGTCATTGAACCAGACAAAAACAGAAAATATTGTAGTGCAAAAGCAAGGCATTCGTAAGTAGTTTGTGTGTGGAAATAGTGCCTGATCATAATGATCTGTTTCATGGGTGTAAAATCATGCATATAAGAAAAAAAGATTAAGACTTTGAAGAGAGCAAAGGAAAGTAGACAATTTAGGAATAATTGCAAAGCAAAAGGGAAGAGATTTTTAGAGTTTAGTAGCTAAGAATTCTGCACACAGTTCAAGTGTTTTTCCTGTATTTCATCATTTCCGTGTTTAGGATTCGTAGGGAATGTTTGTTTATAATTATCGACAGGAAATGAAATGACAGAATCATAAGGCATTTCTTTTAGAAGGGTTGAGGAAAAAAATCTCTGGTCCTTTAGGTACAAACTTTGTACCTGCCCCTTTATATTATGCCTTTGCCAGTGTGTTTTTGTTTTTTCTGAACTCCATTTTTCTTAGGTGGACCAAAGATCGTCGTGCGATGAGAGTGATGTCTATTGAACGTAAGAAGTGGATGAACATCCGTCCTCTCCCCACAAAGAAACAAATGCCTTTACAGTTTGATGTACATACGTAATTTTTAAGCCACTTTTTTTTTATTAGGCGTTTCAAATCATTAGAAAGTCATAGTAATTCAGATGGAAACTGGTACCCTTTAAATAATGCTCATCATGTTAATGAAATCGAAGTGGTCCTTTCGTTTTCCTTCCCGTTTTGAATGTGTGGTTCTGGGACAGTCTTTAGATTGATTGGAATCGTATGAGTTACTGAGGAAAAGTAAGTAGACAATGAACTAGAGAAAAATGATGGTCATGGCTCAGCTTATTTTCCAGTTGAATTACTTTGGGAGCAAATGGGAGAGAATTTCATTTAAATTTGATTCCTCAGCTTTGCTGTCAAACCCAGGGCCTTCCGTATTATTATGGATGCTGTTGATGAGTTGTTTTTTTTTTTTTTTTTTCTTTGGTTTTGCCGGACGCGCAGGCTCAGTGGCCATGGCTCACGGGCCCAGCCGCTCCGCGGCATGTGGGATCTTCCCGAAACGGGGCACGAACCCACGTCTCCTGCATCAGCAGGCGGACTCTCAAGCACTGCGCCACCAGGGAAGCCCTGATGAGTTGTTTTTATCACGCCTGTTTCTTTCACTGAAGCAATGGATGCTCGCTAAAGGATGCCCAACATTATAGGATTTTCTTGAAGTAACCCAAAGGAAAAACGCTCCATGTTAGAGCAATATGTTCCTCAAAAGTCCTTAGAATGAAAACACCAGACCAGCTTAATGTGTGGGTAGCATTTCACTCACTAGGTAGCACGTTTCAACTTGGTCCCCCTGGTGCCTTACGTGGTCTTAAAGACGATTGTCTGGGCAAAGCCCTGGAGCTGGCCCAACTTGCCTCTTCACAAGAGAGAGGGTCTGGAGGGATTTCACTGTGCAAGGGACACTTGGAGCCGACAGGGCGGAAATTTTCTGCCGCAGCGGAGGAAGTATGGAGAGAGCCTTTTGCCCAGAGAAGCAGTGCAGGTGGATTGCAGGATCCCCATGTAATGAGGCTCCCTCTCCCAACTGCCAGAGGGTTGAAGAAGAGGAGGGTTGATTTCCCATCACCCAGGGTACCTTGCTTTTTGTAAAACTTATACAAGTTATAAGGACAGTCTTTGAAGGAGGTGGTGTGTTTGTGTTTATCCACAGTGGTTTCAGCCCCAGATTTGGGTGATTTAATCCGTGGGTTATGTACGAGGGGAGGAAGGTTTATTGGAACCATTGATATCTTGTGCTTCAAAAGATAGTGGAGATTATGGGTGTATTCCTCAAACCTTTGCTAAGACGACTGGGAACAATTCTAGCTCATGAAGCAGCTGCCTAGGACCACTGATTATTCTCCCATCTTGGACGTGGTGTTCTACCTTGCAGTGTTACCGGAGCTTATTTCCTCTTTTTCCTACCATACTAGGTATTGCTAAGGGATCCTTTTTCTAAAAGAAGAAATAGTACTCTGTGTTTGTATGTGCGTAGACAGTGTGGTGAGGTGGAGAGAGCGTGTGCTTCAGAGTCTGCACGAAGGGCAAGTTACTCAGCCTCAGTTTGCTCATCTGTAAATGAGAATAATTGCATCCTAGGGAAGATACAGGAGATGGTGTTGTGTAAAAACCCAGCACAGAGCGGCCTTCTCCTTTATTTTCTCTTCTCCCTGCTCCTTATCGTTGAGTTTTGAAAGACGATGGTAAATGTCTACCTAGTAATACCTAAGTACTTATTGGGGATTGACTGGGAAAAGAATATAATACAGTCCATCACAAGAATGTTTTGTTGACTATTGACTTCATGCAGAAAATTGTAAGGGTTGCAGGGGTGGGGGTCCCTGACGTTGGTCCAAGGGAGGAAAGGAGCAGTGTTAAGTGTTGACTGCTTCTTGATTTTTAGTGAAAATGCTAAGCATCTACTATTACGTAAACTAATATATAGGGCCAACTCCTGTTGAAACACGGATAAATTAAAATAGGCTAACAATTAATTGTACTAGGATTTATGCTCTATAAAGACAAGTACATTGATGATATCTAAGACTGAGCTCTTGGTGACGGCGGTTTTCCTAGTCCTTAATAGTCATGGGTCTTAGGGGAGTCTGTGTTCTGCTGATTGCTCTCACTTTATTTTCCTACCAGTACACTGTATTTACTCTGTAAAGTAAAAATGCAAATAACCAGAAGAGGTATTATTTGAACGCTGTATAACTGGATGGCCTGGTTAGTGGAATAATTGTCTTTGAACAATGCATAGCTAGTGAATGATGGCCAAGATTAGCTGCCAGTATTGGTGATAAGTAAATGTCTGAGATTTTTTCTGACACTGTTTAGTACCTTTGGAGGAGTCTGCAGTTTCTTTATCGCTTCCCAAGCGCTGACAGGGAGGCATCCTGGGTGTCAGGTAGGGGAGAGTAGGATCCTTCAGGCTGGGGGGGCCAGAGACTTTGCATTGCAGAGATAAAATGTTCTGCTGTGTTAAAAGCAGATACTCTGAATCAATGAGTTTGTTGACATTTCCTTGTAAGAAAATGTTCCATATTCCAGTTTCATACTTACTTTCTTTTGGAAATTTTCTTTTGAAAAGTTTTGAGACAGAAAGCTTAATATCATCTCATGTATTGGGGGCTTATAGTCAATTTGAATAGAAGCAAATTAATCTTTTAAAATTATGTTCTCGGCATCAGCATGGATAATAATATTTACTTTGCTTAAATGTAAAAATTAGGCAGTTTTACTGAGTGTACTCTGTCTTAAAGTTTGTTCCTATTTTTCTAATACAGCTGTGCAATCATATTGCTTCTGGGAAAAAATGTCAGTATGTTGGAAACTGTTCCTTTGCTCACAGTCCTGAGGAACGAGAAGTGTGGACCTACATGAAAGAGAACGGGAGTAAGTTGATGATTAACCGTGGCCTTGACACCCGTGAAATCTAGCTTGCCTGAAAGTCTCTTTCCTCTCTGTAAATATGCCAACTTAACTGTGCACACAGAAAGCAGTCTGCGTTCTAAACCATTATACCATTTTATCAGTGAAGCAGAGTCTGACCTCCGATCATTTTTGCTTAGGTCAGATTCAGATACAAATACATAGGCCAGCATCCTCTGATGTCATAGGCGTGATTCATGGTCTGGGGAAGTTCAGCTCCTTTTGTGAATAGTCACCCCTGAATTAATCAGGTTATAATTGGAGGTCTCTTCAAGGAGCCCTTACTTGTAGAACAGGCCCAGATTCAAAGGCCGGAGGAGAGAATGTTTGTCTTGGTCAAACATCAGGTTTATTGTGAGAGCCTTTGAGAGGAGCCTCAGACAAACTTTCACTTACAACCAGAAAAGGTTTTGCTACCAGGATTATTGTTCTTCAGTCTTAAGTAAACTGATGGAAATTTACCGACTGCTTAAGATCTGTGATCTCTGGATTACAAGAAGCCACCTGATTTAAGCATGTCACCTATCGTATTTCAACCATGTAAAAATTCAGTGACTTGTGTGGACAGAACTCCTCTTGCTTGGAGTGGGGACATGGAGTTGGGCCTTACTGAAGGTGTCCTTGCAAATCAGGGCTCTTGCAGTGATTCCTGCTACCACTGGTCTGAAGGAAGAAGAATTTCCTAGTTTACCTCTAATCTTAGAAACACTTAGGCAGGCAGTAAAGCCGAGTTTTGACCAGATCCTCATTACCAGATTTTTTTTTTAAATGCAGTGGCTCTCAACTGGGGATGAATTTTGCCATACACACACCTCTCTCCCCTTGGGGACACTTGGCAACGTCTGGACATTGTCATGACTTGTAGGGCTGTGCTACTGGCAGCTAGTGGGTAGAGGCTAGGGGTGTTGTTAAACATCCTACAAGCACAAGATTGCCACCGACAGCGAAGAGTTTTCTGGCTCAGAACGTTGGCAGTGCTGAGGTTGAGAAACCTTGGTTTTATCACTTGACAGTAATGCAGATACACTTGTTCCAGTAGCTTGCAGCCACTGCCCAGCACCTGGTCATGGCTGTGTTGTTGTAAGTTGCACCCTAGCATGTCAGTCTTCTGGGACTGTGGCTCAACTAACAGGCTCCCATCAGGGTCAGAATCTCGGTCCTTATAGTAGGTTTCTCAGTAGACAGTGAGGAGCTGTGTAAGTAGCCTGTGTGGTTACAGCTGCGGTAGCAAGTGTTTAACATGGGGCATCGTGAAGCCATGCCGAGGCTTTCCTTTTCAGTAATGCCCTTGAAATGGTTTCTGAATTTTAAACACCCCCATAGTGTCTTGCAAATGCAGGGAGGAGTTAATCTTGAAAACTAACTATTAAAAAAGAAAAAAGAAAAGAAAACTAACTTTTGTGGTCTTACAGTCCTGAATTTGGTTCTTACCCCTGAGAGTCTGGAAATGGACTGTCTCTCCGTGTCTAAATACGATCAGTTTCCATTCAGCCCTCTCAAGTTTCTTTTGAAAATTGCACCGACTGATACCAAAAGAGTGCGTGTTCTTGTGTGTATTTAAATGGCGTATTTAAATATTTGCTGCTGAAAGGAGTTCATTTTTCTTTAGTACAAGATATGGAGCAGTTTTATGAACTCTGGCTAAAGAGCCAAAAAAATGAAAAAAGCGATGATGTAGCCAGTCAGTCAAACAAAGAAAATGGAAAACAAATTCACATGCCGACAGATTACGCGGAAGTGACTGTAAGTACCCCAGGTTGGTTCCCCTCACCTTTGCTTCCACGGCTTTCTTTTCTTTCCCACCTTCTCCAAAATCTGGCTCCCTCGCCCCCGCTCTGCCCTCCCCCTTATCTCCATCTTCTCTCCGTGCTGGCTCTCCACTGTTACTTTAAGTCTCTTCATCCTAAAAATGGCTTTCCTGGATCTTTTTTCCTACTCTGGAGCCAGGAAATTGTGAGTCCGAGTCCTGCTTCCCTCTCCTTACTAGCCTGTGACACTGGGCAGGTTACTGAACATCTCCGAGGGGGTTGCTTGTGATGGAGCCACGTAGTGTGATGAGCCTGCGGGTTTATCCCAGTGCTGGGCCACGGAAAGTGCTCAGGAAATGTGGGATCCCCCCTCCCCCAAGTCCTCTTTTTCTCTTATCACCGTCCTGCAGTCTGGCCTCTGCCTCTGGGTTCTACAGAGACATTAAGTCACCTGTGGTCTTTTACTGTTTTGTCTGTCTTTTAAATTTTTCAAAAAAGTGAAGGGGGTAGTATAATGACTGTCTTGAGCCCACCATCCCAGGTGAACCGATGTTAGTTTGTTGTGTTTGCTTCTGTAAAGTAAATAAAATGTCACAGATAAAGTTGGAACCCTAGTTGTCCCCGTTTCCCAGAGGGACCAGATCCAGTGTATATTTTTCCAGGCCATGTTTACATATCTTGGACTGTTTATTCCTAACCTATTGCTCTGCCTGGCATGTTGTTTTTAAACTGACAGGCATATGCGTTACTCTGCTCCTTGTTTCTTGTTTTGTTTTTTGTCCCTCTCCGTATTGAGTCATTCAGATGCGGGTAATGGACACGTCTCTGTGCATGATACGCCCTGTGAACTCTGCTTTCTCTGCCAAGGCTCAGCACTGATCCCCTCACCACCTTTTCTTAAGTACTACCAGGGTTTCCAGAGCCAGGGTCACCCCAACTTACTGGGTCATGAGGTTGACCTGTCTCTGCGAACCTGTTCTTACCCAGTGTTACAGGGCATTTGGGAAATAGTCAGTACTACTCAAACACTGCACGCTTGCATATGTGGGAGCACAGGGTTCCTAATGTGTGGGTCTCTGCCCCCAGGGTGGTGTCTTCCCAGCACGTGTACTTCCCTGGCCCCTGGCACAAGTCCTGGCCCATAGTAGGGGCTCAGTTCATGTGCATGGATCAAGTTGCTCATCCTTCTGCAGTGGGCGAGTCCCGGGTTTTCACATCCTCTCTGCTTTCCCTCATGGTATTAATCCTCCCCGGAATCCTTGTTTGAACCTGGCCCCTTGTCCTGCCGACAGACTCCCTTGTTTGCACACCAGCTCCTTGCCAGAGACTGCCTGGACCCCTGGCCCAGTCCATCGCCCCTGCTCTCTGCTTCCTGTGTGCTGGCCACCCTCTCCTTGGTCCTGCTCTTGACTTTGAGTTTTATGTTCTCACCCAGCTTCCCCCACTGGACAGGCTCCCCAAGAGTAGAGTCTGGGTCTTAGGTGGAGTCGTTTCTAGTTGTTTTGGTGCCTGAACACATGTGACCCGTTAGGGGCCACACAGACAGCAGCCACTGACAGGATGCGTGTCTTCCGTGCACTCTAGGTGGACTTCCACTGCTGGATGTGTGGGAAGAACTGTAACAGTGAGAAGCAGTGGCAGGGCCACATCTCCTCAGAGAAGCACAAGGAGAAGGTTTTCCACACTGAAGATGACCAGTACTGCTGGCAGCACCGCTTTCCAACAGGATATTTTAGTATTTGCGATAGGTACGTGGGTCTCTTCAGTTTCCCACATGAAAACTGCTGACCTTGTGAGTAGACAGAGTATCTGGGTGATAAAATCTTCTAATCCTGGATGCTTGGATTTGAGCTCCAAGTTTAGTTGCTCCTTGAACATTTCTTCATTCTTCTGTGTTACATGAAAAGATTCACTAGTCTGCCGGTACTGGTGTGAAAGTCTTAAAGATAACCAAATAGGGAAATAAGTTCATTCAAGCTTGCCCAAACGATCTCTGAGATGGCAGTGGAGATTCTCTGACCCTTCACAATAATCTTTCTCGTAGTAGATGTTCATCAGTTTTGAAACTGCCTTTGAATTATATTCCAAGTATAAATCTGGAACTAGTCTTCCCTGGTGGCGCAGTGGTTGAGAGTCCGCCTGCCGATGCAGGGGACACGGGTTCGTGCCCCGGTCCGGGAAGATCCCACATGCCGCGGAGCAGCTGGGCCCGTGAGCCATGGCCGCTGAGCCTGCGCATCCGGAGCCTGTGCTCCGCAACGGGAGAGGCCACAACAGTGAGAGGCCCACGTACCACAAAAAAAAAAAAAAAAAAAAAAAAAAAATCTGGAACTTTCTCAGGTCAAAGGAAAATATTAGTATTTTAAGTTTACTGAGAAAATTTTTCAGTGAAAAGCTAGATAATTTTGAATTGCTCCTCATTTTGTTGTTGCTGTTTCTATTTGACTCCCAAACTTAGATCCATGTGATACATAGAATTATTATTATTATTATTATTATTATTATTTTGCGCTATGCGGGCCTCTCACTGTTGTGGCCCCTCCCGTTGCGGAGCACAGGCTCCGGACGCGCAGGCTTAGCAGCCATGGCTCAACGGGCCCAGCTGCTCCGCGGCATGTGGGATCCTCCCGGACTGGGGCACGAACCCGTGTCCCCTGCATCGGCAGGCGGACTCCCAACCACTGCGCCACCAGGGAAGCCCTGATACATAGAATTATTGAAGATATTTTTTACTTCCTGCCCCTTCTGATTTCTTTCCACTGCATCAAGAAGGAGCATAGTCTTTTTTTCCCCAGCAATCTGTATTTTTCATTAAATAGTGCATTTAAATAGTTTAAAGTACTAATTATTGTAGATGTCAAGGCAATAAAATATTCATTTTTCTAGGATTAAGATTTCGAGCTAAAAGTTTAATGCAAACCATAAAGGTAGTGAAGAGCACATTTTAAAGATTTTTATAAACAACTGGTGGACGCTTACCAAGCTGGTGGACGCTTACCAAGCTGACTTGTCCTAACAGGTATATGAATGGTACCTGCACGGAAGGAAGCAGCTGTAAATTTGCACATGGCAATGCTGAACTTCATGAATGGGAAGAGAGAAGAGATGCCCTAAAGATGAAGCTCAACAAAGCACGAAAAGATCACTTAATTGCCCCCAATGATAATGACTTTGGAAAATATAGTTTTTTGTTTAAAGATTTAAACTAATATGCTGGCTTTTATGTATGTTACCTAATCAGAGCATTGACCAGAAAAATTGAAAGTGTTGTAAGGCACGTAGCAGAGGAGCTGCAGATTTTCTGCTTGTATTGGCATCTCTCGTCCCTCCTGAGCAGCAACCCACAGTAGGTAGGAAAACGGGCTGTTCGACAGGTCTGGCCAGGCTCTCACGGCATCAAATGGCAAAGTGACCGCTACTGTTGCCATCTGTTGAACAGACTTTTGGATGAATTGTGTTGGGGAAGAGGATATGGTTATATTGAGGATGACTTCTTGAGTTGGTCCTTCAGATAAGAATCACGATGGTGAGAGAGAAACACTGTACTAGGATCAGAACACATGATGGATGAAGTTCTTCACATGTTTTAAGAGGAATAAATTTGTCTAATATAATAAAGTTTGCTACTTATCTGTATGTAGGTTGCTAAAAAGGATTTTCTTAACTCAGATTTTAAGCCAAATAACCATTTAACACTAGTATATGTTAAATGGGGTATTTTTCTGTATTTGTATGTTTCACTATAATAAGGGAATTGAGGATAATGTGCATTGAGAATATTTTGAAAAATAATCAGTTGACTCAAATTTTATTTCTTGGTCTTTTGCTGTTTAAATGATGATTTTGAAAGATTAAACTTGTACTGTTGGTATTGTGTAGTGTATGGACCAATACTGCCCGTAATAAAGATTTTATATATAGATGTCTTTCATTTTTTTGGTGTGGTCCTTGCCAATTCCTTAAAGAATTGTTAAAACTGGGTACTAGGGGCTTCCCTGGTGGCGCAGTAGTTGAGAGTCCGCCTGCCGATGCAGGGGACACGGG
>NW_006789814.1:2058809-2078556 GCF_000442215.2 Lipotes vexillifer
GAAAAAAAAAAAAAAGAAAAAAAAAAACTGGGTACTAAAATCACAAAGTTACTTTTTAGTTTTTTTTTTTTTTGGCCGCACCACTCGGCTTGCGGGATCCCAGTTCCCCGACGACCAGGGATCGAACCTGGGCCCTCAGCAGTGAAAGCGTGGACTCCTACCCACTGGACTGCCAGGGAATTCCCTAGATTTTTTTTAAAAAAACACTTTCATTTAAGCAGTTAATGACAGAAGGCAAATTAGAGAGACATGGCAGCAACTTTCACTCTGTCCCGCTCTCCTCTGATTCAGGTTGCTAATAGGCTTCTCTTATTGACTGACATGCTAACCCCTCTGGGGGCTCTTCTGTGTCTCATTCAGATGAATGCCCAGCAAGGGGACACACGGTCAGCTAAGATGTGGGCTGTGGGATTCCACAGACATGACTGTCTAGCACAGCGCCTTCTGTAGGGCCATTTTGGTTGTTGAAAGACCACTGAAGGTGTGGTCAGGACAGGCTGGCAGAGACAAGGAAAGGGCTGAGCTGTCCTGAGACCCAGATCTACTCCTGACCTGGCGAGCTAGGGAGAAGAGTCATGGCCAGGGTTTGGGGGCCGCCACCTCATGAGGACACTGCCAGTGCAGAGTCCCTGTTGGGGGTGGGAGTCAGAAGGAATGGCTGATGGACTCGAAAGTCACTTCTTCATGACAACCTTGAGTCAGTGGGGTTTGGGGCAAACAGAAAAGGGTCTTTGTTAAATGCGAGTGCAGCCTGGGTCGGGGGAGCATGGCTGCAAGTACAGAGAGAAGCGGTGCCTTCAGCAGAACCAGAGGCTGCAGAGTGAAAGGCAAGCCCGGGGGACTCCTTGAAGACCGCAGGAGACTGGTTTCCCTCCATGAACGGAAGGCAGTTGGGACCAGTTTTATTTGGCAGGTGCGTTAGCAGTGCATCTTATTTGCCAAATAAGTAATCTGTTTCTGTAGAGCGGACTGGCAGTGTTATCATTCTGCTGGGTCTCCCTAGTCTGATGGCCTTCGTGATGTTTTTCTTCTCCATCCTTCCAAACTCCTTTTATCCTTTTTTTCCAGGGAGAATAGATGTTAAAAAGCTGTCTCTGGTGCTCTGTTTTAGCTTGCAGTTTAACAAGTTGGTTGTCTTAACCTTTGGAATCTAGGCTAGAAATTTAAAAGTTTGACCGGTCAAGACGAGTATTGTTTGTTTTCCACACCCACATCCCCACCTCAAATTCTCTGTGCCTGGGCTTTCTTGCAGTTCTCTGTGCTCTGAACTATCCTTTCCGTAAATTCCATTTCTGCCTAAATCATCCAGTTTTTTGCCTCATTTCGGCTAAGAACCCCCCTGGCCACAGCCTTGGTCTCAGCATCAGGAAGTCAATGCTAATTATTCCACGGTGAAGTCACACCTCCACCCTAGAAGCGAAGAGGAGAACGAGGTGTGAGGGGGGAAAAGGACAAGAAAAAAAAAGTATGAAAGAGCAAAACCCGAATATTAACAGCAGATGAAACTAATAACTGGCATGTCTACTTGGACATGTTTATCTCCATATCTCCTCCAGGGTGGATTTTTTTCAACATTTAACAAATTGAGATACAATTTTTATAACAAATGTTTTACCATTTTAAAGTACAAATCCATGGTTTTAGTAGATTCCAAATGTGCTACAATCACCACAATGAATTTTAGAGTATTTCGTTACCTGAAACCAAACCCACACCCTAGTCTACCCACTCCCCTTGCTTTTCAAGCTGTAGGCAACTGCTCAACTGCATTGAGCCACAACTATGAGCCCACATGCCACAACTACTGAAGCCCGTGTACCTAGAGCACTTCACAACAAGAGAAGCCACCGCAATGAGAAGCCTGCGCACCACAACGAAGAGTAGCCCCCGCTCGCCACAGCTAGAGAAAGCCTGCACGCAGCAACAAAGACCCAATGCAACCAAAAAATAAAACTAAAGGAAAAAAAAACAAGCATTAGATGTTTTATATATGCTATATATATGTACACATACGTACAATGGAATATTAACTCAGCCATAAAAAAATGAAATATTGCCATTTGCAGCAACATGGATGGGCCACAGGATATTATGCTTAGAGAACTAAGTCAGAGAAAGATAGATACTATATAATATCCATTATATGTGGAACCTAAAAAAATAATACAAATGAATCTATATACAAAACAGAAACAGACAGACACAGAAAACAAACTTACGGTTACCAAAGGAGAGAGGAAGGGAGGGAAGGAACAATTAGAAGTATGGGATCAACAGGTACAAACAACTATACGTAAAATAGATAAGCAACAAGGATTTACTATACCTTGTATATAGCACAGGGAATTACCCAATATCTTGTAATAACCTATAATGGAACATAATCTGCAAAAAAACACTATGCTGTACACCTGAAACTAACACAATACTGTAAATCAACTGTACCTCAACTTTTAAAAAATTTAGTTGAAACTACAGAATGTAAAATACGGGTTTTCTTGTGTAAGAAACACTGACAGATACCAAGCCAGAGACTCAGATTTAAGGAAACTGGTGAGTGACTTCCCTGGTTGCGCAGTGGTTAAGAATCCACCTGCCAATGCAGAGGACATGGGTTTGAGCCCTGGTCCGCGAAGATCCCACATGCCGCGGAGCAACTAAGCCCGTGTACCACAGCTACTGAGCCTGCGCTCTAGAGCCCGTGCTCCACACCAAGAGAAGCCACCGCAATGAGAAACCCGCGCACCACAGCGAAGGGTAGTCCCCGCTCGCCGCAACTAGAGAAAGCCCACACGCGGCAACAAAGATCCAACGCAGCCAAAAATAATAAATAAATAAATAAATTTATATATCTAAAAAAAGGAAACTGCTGAAAGGACAAAATAGAATAAAATATTTGAAGCAAGTGATACTGAGTTACCATAGTAACTCACTTTTAAAAATAACCAAATTTGGCTTAGACACAATAGTAATGAGTCAGTTAAAAAGACAGAATTACAAAATTTGGGGCAGGGGAAAAATGATTATTAGCACACGAAAGGAAAAAAAAGAACTCTGATTAAGAAAAAAAAATTAACAAGCATTATTTCTCTCCGATTCTAAGAAAGGATTAATACCTGGGAGAAATATATGTAATCTTCCCCCTGCCCCCTACTCAAATGCCACCACCTTGATCATGGTATAAAAAGTGGCCATGAAAGCTCAGATATTGGTTGATGTGGACTAGTTAGGGTTGACATAGCCCTGAAGAGCAGTGCAGCCTGACCCAGATGGCCTGGTGTAATCTGAAATGAATTTATCATTGTTTCAGGAGAACACCTAGGGCCAGAGCAGCAGCCAGATGTCTAGAAAGAGAATAGTAAAAGAAACGTCCTTTTATTGATCCAGGGTGGTTTCCTGGCCTGTAAGACACTGCCCTGCATTGCCATAAGATATTGTGGGTCTCATGAGATAACCCACAGGCAGCAAAAGTACTTTGAACCTTATAAAGGCCTGTGCAAACGACAGGTGTCTTTCAGAAGAGTAGTGTGGATTCTGTTCTAGCAACCTACAGGGAATGGGTACTGGTGACTTCGGACCGTATTTGTTTTTGTTAGTAATATACTATGTAACTCAAATCTACACAAAGAAATCAAGAGAGCTAGAAATGGTAAATAAGGTTAATATTTTTTTAAAAACTAGAAATACATTTTTTTCTCTTCTAGCTTCTTCCAATAAGATTATATAAAACAATAATGTAACACTATATTATTCAGTTTGTAGTAGATTAAAAAAAGAGTAATAATAGCATAAAAAAGGGAGGAGGAAACGGAGCTGTATTGGAGCAGTTTCCCTATCTTACTGAAATTAAGTTAGTATAAATCTGAAGTAACTAAAAAAAAAAGTTTTAAATCATTAAAGGAATTAATAATGTTTTAGAAAAGATCCACTTAATACAAAAGAAGGAAGTAAAGAACAAAGAGATGTAGAAACCAAAGAGCAAAATGGCAGGTGAATATGAGCTACCGTGTTGGGCCTCCGCGGTTAACACACTTAATGCTCTGGGTCACCTATGAAGGTGACCATTCATAGCACATTTTACATCCCTGGAAAATCTGCACCGGGGTCATGCGGCTGGCTTGCGGCACAGGTAGGGTCTCATCTCCTGTTTTTTTTGTTTTTTTGCGTGGCATCATACTGCCTTAGTTCCCTCCGAGTTTTATCTGCCTGGTTTGTAGTTATTGACAACGGAAGTCGAGTCTAGATCTGGGGCCCCAGCAATTTGGTAACTACGGACATTCTCTTAGTTCCAGGTATACTTGTCCCAGGGAAACAATCCCTTCCTGTCACTCTCAACTCATATTTCATCCTTCTCCGACTTGTTTTTAATCACAAAAACTTATTTAGAGGGACTTCCCTGGTGGCGCAGTGGTTAAGACTCTGCCTGCCACTGCAGGGGACACGGGTTCGAGTCCTGATCCAGGAAGATCCCACATGCTGCAGAGCAACTAAGCCCGTGCGCCACAACTACTGAGCCCATGTGCCACAACTACTGAAGCCGCATGCCCAAAGCCCATGCTCCGCAACAAGAGAAACCACCACAATGAGAAGCCCGCGCATCACAACTACAGAAAGCCCGTGCGGCAACAAAGACTCAACGCGGTCAAAAATAAATTAATTAAAAAAAAAAACTTACTTATAAAGGACCTAACATTTAGAGTCACAGAGGATTTAGAGTCGACAGTGGGTCGCTGGAGCGGCTTGTTAACCTTGCCTTTGAGCCTGAATTCCTCACCTACTAGCTTTGTGGCCGCAGTCACGTGGCTTTTCCAAACCTCGGTTTTCGCATCTGTGAAGTGAGTACAGGCTGTACAGACGCTCCTCCCAGGGGTGTGATGTAGGCATATGGTGCTCAGGCGCACAGCACTTCACTGGTGCAGGAAATGGACACTGGGAGACGACAGTCACTAAAATTTGAATACTCACTATGGGCCCGGCAGTTTCCGTCAATGACCTCATTTAATTTTCAAAGCAAGGCTTCCCTGGTGGCGCAGTGGTTATGAATTCGCCTGCCAATTCAGGGGACACGGGTTTGAGCCCTGGTGCGGGAAGATCCCTCATGCCGTGGAGCAACTGAGCCCATGTGCCACAACTACTGAGTCTGCACTCTAGAGCCCACGAGCCACAACTACTGAGCCCGCGTGCCACAAGTATTGAAGCCCGCTCACCTAGATAGAGCCCGTACTCCGCAACGAGAAGCCACTGCAATGAGAAGCCCACGCACTGCAACAAAGAGTAGCCTCCGCTTGCCGCAACTAGAGAAAGCCTGTGCACAGTAACGAAGACCCAACACAGCCACAAATAAATAAAATAAATTTATTTTAAAAAAATCCTCAAAGCAGCTCCGTGAGGGTGGTACTGATATCACCCCCATTTTACAGATGTGTAAACGGAGGCCGTAACCTCTCCCGCCTCACTCCTGGATCCGCGGGCACTTCTCGCCTCTGTACGTGTTTTCCTTTCATTAAGCGGGGACAATAAATGGCACCTACATCCTCTGGAGCCTGTAGTGATATTAGCAGACACGGCTGCTGTCACCATCACGGCTCTTTAAACTCAAGGAGCCAAGCGGGGACTCCCTGTAGCCGGGGTCTGCCGAGGTCTGCGCTGGCTGTACGCAGGGATAGGAGTGGCCGGACGCTAGGCGCCGGCGCCTGCGCAGACTCAGTGGACTGGGTACCGGAGCGAGCAAGTGGCTACGGCGGCTTCGGCGCATACGTCAGGGACGGGGGCGGGGCCTGTGGGACTACGCCGCGGCTGCCCCGCCGCCAGCGGGGAACAGATCCGCGCAGACTCCGTAAGCGAGGGGGCGTGGCTCTATGGGGGCGGGGCTGATGGGCGGTGTCACGCAGCCTCTCGGGTGGGGGCGGAGCCGCTTGTGCGGGGGCGGGCGCCGCGGCTGTGGCTGCCGCGGCTGCCCCGCCGCCAGCGGGGAACAGATCCGCGCAGACTCCGTAAGCGAGGGGGCGTGGCTCTATGGGGGCGGGGCTGATGGGCGGTGTCACGCAGCCTCTCGGGTGGGGGCGGAGCCGCTTGTGCGGGGGCGGGCGCCGCGGCTGTGGCTGAGCTGACGTGGACCGTACGGGTTAGCTGGCTCGGCGAGTTGCGGGATTGGGGAGCGACGGGCCGGCCCGGGCCTTCGGGCCCTTGGCGGCGGCGGCGGTATAAAGCCAGCGACGGGGAGCATGTAATGTCGGAATGCGGAGGCCGCGGCGGCGGCGGCGGCGGCGGCAGCAGCAGCGACGACGCCGAAGACGAGGGTGGCGGTGGCGGCGGCCCCGCGGGCTCCGGCTCCCTCAGCCCGTCCCCGGCTGCTTCCTCAGAGGGCCGGCTCCGCCGCGGTTTGCGCGGCGCCTCCCTCATGGCGCGCCGGCGGCCCGAGCTGCTCTGCGGGGCCGTGGCGCTCGGCTGCGCGCTGCTCCTCGCACTCAAGTTCACCTGCAGGTAAGGCGGCCCGCACCCCCGGGCCCGGCGCCCCCTCGGCCCGGCGGGCGGCGCGTAGCCGTCTTGGGCCTAGGGGTCGAGGGTCGTAGCGGCCTCCGGGGAAGTCGGGCCTGACTTTGCCTGGAGCTATGGACTTGACCCTCCTCCAGCATGCGGCCATGCCCGCCGCGTTCCTTCTCTCCGGCCAGCGAGCCCTAAGGCGAGGTTTTGGGGTGCTGCCCGGCGCCCCTTCTTCCCATTTTAATACCGAGGAAGGCGGGCCAGGTTCCGAGCTGCTTGTCAGCTGTTGGGGTTTCTTGGGGGTGCCCCTGCCACTTCTGCCCAGGCTGCAAGACCCTCATTTATCACCCATTTTATTTCCCTTATGCCTAGGCTAGGCGTAGACAACCTTTAGCGTCCCACATGTTGACAGTTCATGCACTCATCGATATAGCGATTATTTATCCGCACCTCTTGTGTGCGGAGCGCTCATCCAGGTGAGCAATGAAGATAAAAAGTCCCTGTTCTCCATTCCAGGGGGTGGTACAGACAGTAAATAAGAAAACTTAATATAATTTTAAAGAGCTTCAGTAAGTGCTGTGCAGGGAATAGAAGCGAAGAGCGTGGGGCAGAAAGGCCTTCCTAAGGGAGCTAGATAGGAAATGCACCCGCGAAGGGGAAGGGGCCAGCATTGGGGAGATCTGGGGGAAGCGTCCAGGGGAGGGGAAGGAGCAAGTGCAAAGGTCCTTTGACCTGAGGCTGGACAAGGCTGGTGTTTTCCTGGAACTGGAAGGAAGGCCTGAGTAGGCTGGAGTGTAGTGAGCAGGAAGAGTGAAAGTTAATGTCTCTCTTTGGGAAAGTACACAAATAGAAAATTTACTTTAAATTTCAGGAGTACTTCTGGGCTCCCAAATCCACAGTATATCTCCTGGGACTCCAATTTATAAATCTGTGGTGCCACTGACTGGCATATTGGCGACGAGGAAGATTTCAACTTGGAACATTTTTATTGAGTCTGTTAAAGACAATATGTGGCCCCTGTTGTCAAAGAGATGTCAAAGGATTGGGGATTGTAGTGGAAAGAACAAATTATAATAACTCTCATTGAGTATTTGCTATGTGCCAGGTGCTATACTACCAGCGGGGTTTCTCAGCCCTGGTACTGTTGATATCTTGGGTCAGATAATCCTTGTTGTGGCGGGCTGTCCTGTACATTATGGGATGTTTAGCGGCATCCCTGGCCTCTGCCTACTACATGCCAGTACCTACTACCTGCTCCTACCCCTCCACCCCAGTGTGACAACCAGAAGTGTCTCCAGACAGTACCAAATGCCCTCTGGGGAACAGAATCGCCTGTTTGAGAACTACAGATTACATGAATGCATTTATTCACTTAACACATGATCTGAGAGCCTAATATGGATGACTTAAGTCTCAATCCAGTAAAGTCTGGATATACATACTCTTACCCTTCCAATTTACACACGAAGAAGTGGAGCTTTGGTCGTGATGCAAAACTTGCCCCAAATCACATCCACCTAATAAGTGGCTGAACTGGAATTTGAATCCTTTATTGTCAGGAATTAGTCTCTTTACCTTGTTCTTTATCACGTCCTGCCCAAGGAAATTAAAGTATTTTACAAGGTAGAATATTGCAAGGTAGTATTTGGATTCAAATTAGGAGGAGAGGTTTTCTCTCCTGCAAGGGTTGGGGGGCTTACTTGCATCACTTTGTCCATCTATAGTAATAACGTGCGGTGTTCGCTCTGAGAGAACAGGGCTTAATAGATATGAAAGTGCTTTGAGATTTCAGGAAGATGGAAGAGTGTAAACCCAATTACTAGAGCAGACTGAGCAGCGTCCCCACCTACTTCAGGCAAGAAGAGTGAACCAGTGAACAGGCTGCTTGCCTGTCCAGCTTCTTTGTGTGCCACTGGCAAATTTCAGTCTTTTAATAGACTCAGATTGATTTTTTTAGAGTCTTCTTTGGTGGAATGGTGTCATGATACTACTTTATCGCTCTGCAACTGACTCTAACATTTCTGCCACTCTTTTCCTATTTTACTTTTAAGATCTTTGTGTTGATGAGGACAGAGGCTTAAAGGAGAGTAGAATTTTTTAAATTAATTTTTATTAATAGCTCCAGGCCTGAAATAGGTGACAACCCTCTTCACTGTCTTGCTGCTTAGCTGAGTTCAAATCAGATAACATTAAGAAAAGGTTGATTTGGGGTTGAAACACTATGAATAATTGTGCATTTCTGGGAACTTAAATCTCTGTGCTACCTGCTTTTCTGTGCATTGAATCTCCATGACTTCATCCTCACTTTGCTTTTACCCTGATTTGTGGGGAAAAAAATTGTGAGTGTGTGTTTGTCTCTATTATCTCTATATGTATTTTGCTTTATATATTCATTTTGCTTTATTTCGTTTTGTAAGCTCAAAGCCGCTTCAGATCCTTTGGGAGTAAGTGTATAGAGTATGAGTCTTATACAAAAATTGGGAGTTGCAACAGGCCTTCCTTGTTTGCAACCAACTCTTGAGTTTTTGGTGCCTGAGATTTACACTTCAAAGCTGCAGGAAATCTTTGATTAGGTATAGTTTCTCAAAAACGAGAGCAAATTTAGGAGTTAAATGGAAACTCGTGAATGTTTCTGTTGGGGCAGAGGCATATGTTTTCTCTGCCCTGGTTAATGTTTGCTTTTTAATGGGCCATGGGTTTATCTGGCTCATTTACTTGAGGAGCTGCTCTGAACATGCAGAGCAACAGTACTAAGTTGATGATTATCCTCTGTTTGACTGTCACAGACCTACATTTTCCCTCAGATTGCGTATCTAACTTTTAAGACGAAATTTGAATAGTACAAAAATAGTACCTCCAAACAGGAGCATTTTGGACTTGCTGAGAAATGTGTCACTTATTCACTGCAAGACCTCTCTCCCCTCTGCATGACTGTCTTCTTGTCACTCAGGTCTTAGCTTAAAAGATACCACCCTGGGCTTCCCTGGTGGCGCAGTGGTTGAGAATCTGCCTGCCAGTGCAGGGGACACGGGTTCGAGCCCTGGTCCGGCAAGATCCCACATGCCGCGGAGCAACTGGGCCCGTGAGCCACAGCTACTGAGCCTGTGCATCTGGAGCCTGTGCTCCACAACAAGAGAGGCCGCGACAGTGAGAGGCCCGCGCACCGCGATGAAGACTGGCCCCTGCTCGCCGCAACTAGAGAAAGCCTGCGCACAGAAATGAAGACCCAACACAGCCAAATAAATAAATAAATAAATTTATAAAAAAAAGATACCACCCTGCCCACCACCCCATTGAGGAGCTTCTAGGTTTCCTGTCTCATCACTGTGTTAAATTCTCCACAGAACATGATCATTTTGTGTGGTTTTATGTTTGTTTACACGTTTGGTTGTTTGCCTGTCTCCCTCCCTGAGAAAGGAAGCCCTAGTAAGGCAAATGGACCTTCTGACATTTTTTTAAATAAATAAATGTATTTATTTATTTACTTATTTTTGGCTGTGTTGGGTCTGTGTTGCTGCGTGTGGGCTTTCTCTAGTTGTGGTGAGCAGGGGCTACTCTTGGCGGTGCAGTGGCTTCTCTTGTTGCGGAGCACGGGCTCTAGGTGCATGGGCTTCAGTAGTTGTGGCATGCGGGCTCAGTAGTTGTGGCTCGCAGGCTCCAGAGCGCAGGCTCAGTAGTTGTGGCTCATGAGCTTAGTTGCTCCGTGGCATGTGGGATCTTCCCGGACCAGGGCTCAAACCCATGTTCCCTGCATTGGCAGGTGGATTCTTAACCACTGCACCACCAGGGAAGTCCCTGACATTTTGATTCTTTCAGATTGTCCTTAATAATATATGTCTGTATGGATTTATGTTTAATTTGCTTTCACATAGGTTCAGGTAAGGTGTAGGGTAGGTTTGTTCATTTCACAAATTACTGAACTTCAGAGTACTGGGAACTGCCAAACAGTGAGGATATAACAGTGAAAAAGGGAGCCAGGATCCTTGACCTCATGGAGTTAATAAACAGGTAAAATAAGTAAGTTACAGATTATGGTGAGGGCTATGAAAGCAACTTCTCAACGGGAAGCTGAGATAAAAAAATTTGAGAGCGGCCTGCTTCTGGGAGACTCATCAGAGCAATCCTCACCAAGGAGGTAACACACCAGCAAAGCTTTTTGCTAATCAACGTCATTGTAGTATAATTTACATTCAGTAAAATTCACACATTTTACATGTATAGGTCCATGACTTTTGGCAAATGTAACCACCTCCATTCTCTTAGTCAAGATATAGAACATTTCCTTGTCCCCAGAAAATTTCCTCAGTACCCCTCTACAGTTAGCCTTCCTGCCCCGCTCTCAGCTCTAGACAACCACTGATGTGATTTATTTCATTATAGATTGGTTTTGCCTGTTTTGGAATTTCATATAAGTGCACTCATATGTATTCTTTAGTGTCTGACTTCTTTCATTCAGTATAATTATTTTGAAACTCATCCAGTTATAGTGTGTATCAGTTCTTTTTTTATATTGCTGAGTAACATTTAATTGTAAGAATACACCCCAGTTTATTTATCCTTTCACCTAGTGAGTTACTACAGCTTTTTTATGCTTACTATTCATGTGGTTTATCTTTTCCCATCCTTCTGTCTTTATGTTCAGAATGCTTTTAGATGGCATATGGTTGGGTTTTGCTTCATTATCCAACCTGGCAATCTCTTCCTCTTAATTGGGTGGTTTAGTCCTTTCATATTTAATGTAATTATTGATATGGTTGGGTTTATGTCTACCTTCTGGCTATTTGTTTTCCATTCGTACCTTCTGATTTTTGTTCCTTTCTTGGTCCTTTTCTGCATTTTTTTCCCCCCCTGCACCTTGGGGCCTGCGGGATCTTAGTCCCCCAACCATGGACTGAACCCAGGCCCTCGGCAGTGAAAGCACAGAGTCCCAACCACTGGACTGCCAGGGAATTACCTCTTTTGGGTTAATTGAATATTTTTTAGGGTTCCATTTTTATTTCCTCTATTGGTTTCTTAGCTAAGCTGCTATAATGGTTTTATACTATTTTAATGCAGATATGTGGACAGCTCAAGGCATTTACTAGGACTATTTAACTTGGTGGGATGCAGCTTGAGCCGAGACCTTTTTGTCTCGATGGGGAAATAGTGGCAGCTCTGTGACTTCTGACTACTTGTTTAGTTTTATTTTCTTTCTTCTCCTGATCTTCTGGGAATCTCAAATACGTACTTAGGAAACCTGTTTTCCAGTAAAATGGGCTGTTGCTTTGTTATTCATCTTTATTAACCTTCGGATCATAACATATATCTGGAGAAATCTATATTATTATTTAATTATTACTTTTGCCTGAGTGCCCTGGATAACTATAGGCCAGCTCCAGCCAATAAACTTAACGTGAGTTGATTGTAAGCATTTCTGATGCCTATTAGTGGTGCCACGTGTGCTCCCTCCCCTTAATTCTGAGTGACTCACTGGTGGCTGTGAAACCCTGGAGATCAGTGGCTTTTGTGGAGAGCAAGGCTGCAGAGAGATAAGGATGGAGTCTTTTGGGTGGGGGAGGAAAGGATCTGGATTATTCAGAGACACCCTTCTCAACTCTTCCTGGTGGTCTAGTGGTTAGGATTTGGCTCTCTCTCAAAGACACCCTTCTCTTCTGCTCTCCACTGCCCTCCCACCCCATACCTGGGCAGACATTGTTAAGAATCGTTTTTGTGGACTTCCCTGGTGGCGCAGTGGTTAAGAATCCGCCTGCCAATGCAGGGGACACGGGTTCAAGCCCTGGTCCAGGAAGATCCCACATGCTCCAGAGCAACTAAGCCCATGTGCCACAACTACTGAGCCTGCGTGCCACAGCTACTGAAACCCGCAAGCCTAGAGCCCGTGCTCCGCAACAAGGGAAGCCACCGCAGTGAGAAGCCCGCGCATCACAAAGAAGAGTAGCTCCGCTCACCACCACTAGAGAAAGCCCGCGCACAGCAATGAAGACCCAACACAACCAAAAATAAATAAATAAAATAAATTTTTAAAAAATAGTTTTTATTATTTATTTATTTGCTTTTTAATTTTTGGCTGCATTGGGTTTCCGTTGCTGTGTGCGGGCTTTCTCTGGTGGCGGCAAGTGGGGGCTACTCTTTGTTGTGGTGGGCAGGCTTCTCATTGCTGTGGCTTTTCTTGTTGCGGAGCACAGGCTTTAGGCACGCAGGCTCAGTAGTTCTGGCTCGCAGGCTCTAGAGTGCAGGCTCAGTAGTTGTGGTGCACGGGCTTAGTCGCTCCGAGGCATGGTATCTTCCCGGTCCAGGGATCAAATGCGTGTCCCCTGCATTGGCAGGCAGATTCTTAACCACTGCGCCACTGGGGAAGTCCAAGAATCATTTTAGCTTGTTATTCATATCTTGCATTCTCTCAGCCAAATGTTGCCTTAACTTAGCACAAAATATTACTTTTATACTCCAGGACAGTGTTTTGGGAACTCCATTTTCTTTTTCAAAAGAAGACTTTTCTTTTAAGCTTCATTCTTCTTCCACACAGAGCTGTTGTTAGAAGAAGATAAACTAAACAATCTTGTTTGTGTTTGCTTTTTTTTTAGTCGAGCAAAAGATGTGATAATTCCAGCAAAGCCACCTGTCAGCTTTTTCTCCTCGAGGTCTCCGGTTCTTGACCTCTTCCAGGGGCAGCTGGACTATGCAGAGCACATTCGCCAGGATTCGGAGGTGGTGCTCCTGTTCTTCTACGCTCCATGGTGTGGACAGTCCATCGCCGCCAGGGCAGAAATTGAACAAGTAGCGAGTCAGCTTTCAGACCAGGTAATGCTGACATTCAGCCTGAGAATCAAATGACCGTCAGTTCCTGTGCAGGGCTGGTTATCCCCATAGAGACACCTTACCCAGATGGCTGATTTTGCCAGGGTGACAGCCAGGAGCCTTACTTCGTAAATTGTAAAGCCTTCTATAAAGAAATAGAATTTCTGACTGTGATGGTCATAGTTGGTCAGAGGCAGGAGAGGAATTGATCTATTCCTTGTCTTCCCTTTACCCCTCTCTCTCACCCCCCTTAAAAATGGCTGATAGTAACCAAGCCAGCACTTGCAGGGAGGAAAGGACTTTAAGGGAGCACTGGGAGGCAAGCTTAAAGGAAATCACCACTTTGTAAGTCATTCCCCAAGTTTTCTGAATTTAGAGAACTTGTGGGGGAAAAGAGGAGAATCTGTTTTATTTTAGGGTAAGTGTCAATTACTTGTTATCTTACTGTCAGCTTAGGGAATATGTCCTTCAGAGTGACTATAGGGATGGTGTGCTGGTGTGCAGGCCCGTGCTGTTCCTCAGGACAGCCCTGCAAGCTGATGCTGGTAGCCTGGTTCCTCTGAAGCAGGACCTCAGGTTTAGAGGGCAGAGTGGTTTGTTAAAGGTCACGGGACAAATGGTAGAGGTTACAGTGCCATCCACAACTGATGGGCTCTGCTTTTTTCAAAAAATTTTTTCAGCTTCTTCTAAATTGAGAGCTTATTGTTCTATGTTCTCAGTAGGGAAAAGGAGTGGGTTTATTTTTGGAAACAGGCAAAAATTTTTTGAGCCACATTACTTAATAAAATTAGCATACACAGTAGATTGTGCCCTATTTTTGAGATGTCAACTTTAGTAAAGATATTGTTGCTCTTCTTTCTAATAGATAGACTATTAAAGGAGCTCTTGAGAGTTTCCACTAAGTTTTGAGCAATATTGCTATCTAAATATAAGGCATCTGAAAGTGACTTTTCATTTGTAGTCTTCATATGTTTTCAATATTTTATTATAAAAAATTTAAGATATATAGCAAAGGTGACATATACCTGCCACTTAAATTCTATCACCATTTTATTACACTTGTTTTATCATGTGTTTATTCATCTTCCCATCCCTCTAATCAGTGGTTCTCAACTAGAGGCAGTTTTGTCTCTCAAGGGACCTTTGGGACTGTGGAGAGGTCTTTGGTTGTCACTACTTGAGGGGGATGCTACTGGCATCTAAGGAGTAAAAGCCAGGGATCCTACACCATGCTGCATCCAGTGTGTGGAAGAGCCTCCCCTCACCCCACCCCCAACAAAAACAAACATAACATCAACAAAAAACCCTGTAACAATTCAAGCCCAAAATGTCAGTAGTAGCGAAGGTGAGACACTCTGCTACAGTCTAACTGTTAATCCATCTTATTTTGGGTACATTTCAAAGTAAATTGTGGACATTGGGATACTCCTCCTTAAATACTTTAGCATTTATCTATAAACACATACTTAATCCATATTTTGCTATCTAATGGTACATTTTAGAGCATAGCTCTAGTCATCTATTATCTTTATTCATTTTTAATATAGTTACTAAAAATTTTAAAATGGTCCTTTGAAATATTTCATCTGTAGGTAAGATTTTTTTCCTTCTCAGATGCTCAGTTTGACTAACAAAAGACATCCTACTACTGAGTTTTAGTGTAACCATGCTTAGAAAAAGTTTGTTGGTGTCATTCACTTCAGAATTTGAAGCAAATCATTCTCCTCTTGGGCCAGACTCCAAAATATTCAGAGTCCTAACTGGACACTATGGACAGGTGTCTTTCTTTGTCCTTGTCGTGGCAAATGATAACCTTCTTTGAACACTCAAAAAACAATTTTTTTAATACTTTCTGTTTCAGAGAGGAATTGTTCCATTTCTATAATTTTATCTTTTAAATCTTGGCAATTTTTCAGTTGCTATTTATAGTTATTTGAAACCTTCTTTGGCTTGCAGGTGTTGTTTGTCGCAGTTAACTGTTGGTGGAATCAGGGGAAATGCAGAAAACAGAAACACTTCTTTTATTTTCCTGTAATATACCTGTATCATCGGAGGTAAGAACTTTCAAGTAGCGATTCTAATTCCAATTAAGTTTATCAGTTTCAAAGTGAATTTTGTTATATTCACTGTAGAAAATTGAGAAAATACAGATAAGCAAAAATAAGTAAATAAAAGGATCTGTGATTTTATTAGCCATTCATAATCACTGTGTGTTTTGATTTATATCCTCCTGTGAATATACATATCAACCCCCCCTTTTTTAATTAAAAAATGGGATCATGTAGTAATACTATGTCTTCAACTGCTTTTTCTTTATTTTGTGAACACTTTTTCATGTCATTACATATTCGATAGCATTGTTTTTATTATACCAGTTACTCCATTGTGTGGCTGAACATTTCAAATGTTTGAAAAGTATTTTATGGTATAAAAATATACAGAAGTCCTTATCCCATTACCTGGCAGCATAGCATAGTCAAGAGGGTATCTAACATCTTTTCAAATTGGGAAGAAAAAGACTACAAGTCCGCAATCCTATAATCTATCATTCTGAAATCCAGAGAGCTTTTAAAACCTGAAAGACTTCCATGAACTTTGTCCCCAAATGCATTCATCTGGCCTGAAGTACCAAGAGGCCACCTATAGTCTTTATACCACATCAGGTGCCACTGTACTCATTTTGCTGCAGAAATACTGGTGTTTCATTTTGGAGAACTGCCCACACCTTGCTGTGGGTGTTAAGTTATGTCTAAAATCTGACTTGAAGGATTTTGGAGACAGGAGATGGGATTCTGGACTCTGTGTAGTATAATTGGCTTGAAGTTTGTTACTGCTTGTAATTGGCTTGAAGTTTGTTACTGTAAAATGGTTTAAGAAGAGTTCACCAGTAAGAGCTTTACTTTTTTAGGCTTTATTTCCTCCCTCTAAAATTCCTGGGCCTTAATCAATGGGGATTTATTACAAACATCAACAGACTATCATTTGTGGATTATCTGTCATCTTTCAGCTCACTCCCATGTCTCTAACATAAACTTTGTGTGGAACAGAGTGTTGTTTCTCAGGAGCTATTAAATAGTATTTGGGCAAAAACATGCTTTCCTACCCTATCTCCACCCTCAAATTTTCCTCTGGGTATAAGAACAGTTTCTCAGAGTGACTTTCTGATGGTTACTTTTTTTTGTTTTCCTAAAAGGTAAGTATAAGGTGTTATACTTGAAGGATCTCAAAGTCAGTGCTGTGTAATGGGTGATAAGCTTCCCCTGGAGAGATCCCTGCGCTTCTTTTTTTCGAAATAGGAAATAGGGCACAGATGGCTAGCAGGGAGTGTAGGTCGTGCAACTGTATGTAACCAAGCCAGCTGCCCAGAGGTAGACTTAACTTGATGTGACATTAAAATAACAAGAGTTCCCTTGAATTGAGTACAAATGTCATTTGGGGATATGTGGGTGTGTAACATTGTCTTACACTATTTGTTTTCTTAGTTTTATAGAAAGGTTGGAAGGACACAAAAGGAACTTTAGAAATACTTAGTCCAACCGTCTCATTTTACACATGAGAAATTTGAGGCTGGTACTTGCCTTGAAGTGCTTGCCCCTCATCTTTGCCTGTTAAACTTTTACTTGTTTAAGTCAGTTCAGACCCATTAATACCCGTTTCAACATCTACCATTCCCGATGTTCCAAAAATAGAAGAAAGTGCTAAGTCACAGAGATACCCAAAAGGTAGCCTTTTCATATTCTATTTAAGAATCTTCAAGTCCTCTGTTTTATACATACACATATGAATGAATGTGTTCCTTCAACTAAACTCTCTTGTGAGCGTTTGGTAGTCTTGAGGTTCTTTTGGCTAATGGTGGTTGCACATATGGCCTTGAGTCTCATCACTGGACAGACCACTGCTATTTGTGTGTGTTCTTGCTGCTACTGTTTGTGTAATGGCTTAACTAGTAGTAGCTGCTTACAGAAATTAACAGGCTTTTCTGTTTTGTGAAAGTAGATTCCATTTTTTGGCTTGTATTGATGCCAGTTACAAAGGCAGTTTATAAAAGGCTCTGAAGCAGGGAGTAGTTTTCTCAAAACACTCTGTGCAGAGTTCAGCTGCCCTAGATCAGCTTGTCCTAAGGCAATGGCTATAGTGTGTTGGCAAAACGTGTCCTACATCCTGCATCCTGGGATCGTCTCATTACGAGTCACTGGGACCCTTGTAACACGGTACCAGGGAACCTCAGCAGAGCCTGTTTGCTTGAGTAATGAGGTTTCCAGATCACTTGCCTCCTTTTTGCTCAACAAAATAGGTTATCAGATAATTTTTTTGATTTCTTCCTTTAAATTAAAAAATGGTGGTGGTTGATGGGGTTGGTGGTGGTAGTAATTTTAAAACTTGAATTAGTTAACACATGAGTTGTAGTAAGTCTTGAATTGACAGAATTGTTCACCCAGTCTCTCAGCTGTGCATGTAGAATGCTATTTTTACTTTTTTCATGCTAATATTCCTCTGTCTGGTATCATATTCTGCAGTGCACACCGAAGAATTGTGTTTATCTTATCACATTATATGTGTGTGTTAATTTCTGTAACCATATATTATAGTTATGTGATCACCATTTATACATTTCTTTACTGTGCTCTATTGTTGCTATTAAAGGTAAGCTTAATGTCAATTTCTATTTAGAGAGAAGAATGGTTATGGAATTGGTGAATTTCGCCATACTCCGTACTCCGTCACCCCCACCACATACCATCCAATTATATTTGAGCAATGTCTCTTTGCAAGATTGAAGAAAGCCATGTGAGGATTCTGATTAGCTTAGGATAACTGAATGTTGGAAGCATTGCTTAGCAATACTAAAACAAATTCCTGCGCATTCCCAAGCACAACTGGAGGGGAAAATAAGGAATATCGTTTGTATAGGTCCCTGATTTCATACCTTCATATAATTTTTTGTTGTTGTAATAAAGCTTTAAATAGGTTTAAGTTTCATTTAGTGATCCTTTGTGTAAGTACATCTAAGAATATTTAATAACTACTTTTTAGTAGGCCAAGGACCAAGTGTTCAACTTGTTCCTTATTTTGGAGTGACTTGGAAAGTCTGCCCCTACGTCCCCCCCACCCCCCAATTGAATTGTGTAGTGAAGATCCTGGAATCCTTTGGCATTTGGTCAGTTTCCAGGGTCCCCTCTCTGTTTTGTTTTGTTTTTAAAGAAGTAGTGTGAGAATTAATTTTTTTCAGAGACTAGAATGAATGTTCTTTGCTCTGAAATTCAGTTTGCAGAATTACGCTCATATAAAAAAGTAATGGCCACTTGTACCCCCCCTTACATAAAATGCTTGTTCTTAATTGGCCCTCCAGTTACCTCCTGAGACAAGGAAGGCTACTTATGTATGAAACAGTTGGGATCCTAAAGCAAGACTTTTTCATTTTGTGATGTTGATGATTTCAGGTATATATTACAGGTTTAATGCATGGTGTATTATTTTTAATTTTTATTTTTTTGGTACTAGTTTTGGACCA
The DNA here is from genome assembly GCF_000442215.2 of Lipotes vexillifer. Classification (NCBI taxonomy): domain Eukaryota; kingdom Metazoa; phylum Chordata; class Mammalia; order Artiodactyla; family Lipotidae; genus Lipotes; species Lipotes vexillifer. The sequence goes on from NW_006789814.1 coordinate 2,077,603, forward strand.
ATCGAATACAAAGGCCCCATGAGTGCTGTTTACATTGAGAAGTTTGTCCGCCGTGTGATGAAACCACTTCTCTACATCCCATCTCAATCAGAATTACTAGATTTTCTCTCAAACTATGAGGTACCTATCTTTCCTATCTTCTCCCATTCCCCCAGGCTTCACTGGGTTGCATTGGATTGTTTATATTAGAAGAGTCTTTATACCTCCTGATTTGTAGCAATTAAAAGATCTCATTAGAGATAAGCCCCGATTAAATGCTTTTTGAGATACTTGATTATAGGGATAGTTTGGCCAAGTGAGTTTTTAAAGAGTAAAATACTTGCAAAACCTTGTCTATTTTTTATTCAGGAATTTTTAACAAACTTTCAGTTTGTCTCAGAATTAAGTTAGAGTATGTAAAAATTAACATAATTTTTATGCAACTACAGATTTCTAAAAATTTTATTTGTTGCTTACAGCATTTTACTCAGATCCCTGGTTTTTCTTGTCAGTTGTAGTTTAGCTTTAAAAAAGCAAAACAAAACTAGGAATATGTTCCTTTCTGTTTTATTAAGTGCATAACAATTTCAAGGTTCATTAACAGAATGTTTCCTAACATGGCTTCTCTGCTGCTTTCCCATTGCCAGTCAACCCCTGATGGATTATTTTGGTAGGATCCTCAGTGCGTGTTCAGGACAGCTTATTGAGAGGCCAGTATAAAGCTTAAAACAATCTCAGTAAATTATAAAAATAGTTCCACAAAAAAATTCATTGGATCAAGTGTAAAATTGTACTGGGGCCCAAGTAAAAATGATACTTAGCTACAACAAAATCAAGACCATAAGTACCTGACAGAGATAAAAACCTTATGAATCCATACCTCAGTAATTCAGAATTTAGCAATTGTCACTTGGTTGAAGTTTACCTTTTGCACTATGTATATTTTATGTAGGTAGGATGTGAATTTCTTTCCCT
>NW_006789814.1:2078586-2087395 GCF_000442215.2 Lipotes vexillifer
CTTTCCCTAGAACATTACTTACAGCTTTTTTCAATTATGTTAGGAACACTTTGTGTTAACTATTAGCAGATTCTCTAAGCAGCAGTGTTACTATCTAGTTATTCTGCTTGTAGTTCTCAGATGTGCATTAGGGTGAATGCTTCCTGACTCTTACGTGGATAAAGGGTGGGTTTCTGTGCCCCTCATGGGCTTGCTCCCATTTTGCCTGGGAGGCACTTGGGCAGGAGCTATAGTAGGAGGCAGGGTGCCTGGGCCTAGTCCCTTTGGCAGCACTAACTGGGTCTGTGACTTGGGGCAGGTCACTCATCTGTCAGGCGTCAGGGCCCGGGAACAGGGTTTTCTTGAGATTCCTTTTAACTTTTAGGTGCAATGATTGTGTGATGTGGGTTTTCACATAGATTTGCACCAGATGACAAGCAGTCACTGGAGGTGGTCCAGCAAAATGGTGAAGAATCAGGACTTGGACAGACTTGAATCCAGACTCATCTCCACCTTATTAGCTGTGTGGCCTCCGGCTGGTATTATACTTAACCTTCTTATGCCTCCATTTCCTCATCTGTAAAACAGGGATGAGATTTAAAAAAAAAAAAAAGGAAATGCCTGCTAGGATGTAGTCCTAATAAATGAAAATTTATCAGTGAAAATGACATTGTGGAAAAATCCTGGATATTTAGCACTACTGAGAGAGCTCAAAATGTGCACAGCACCTGCCGGAATTCCCACCTTATATTGATATAAACACCTTTTGTTTGTTTTGTAATTAAGGTGATAAAAAATGACCTTTAAGGGCCAAGAGTTCTTCCTTCAGCTTAGCTTCTGTTGGGACTTCTATAGAAAACCATGCCCAGATTGGTACCCTCTGTTTTTTTCTTTAAATTTTCAGTCAGTGTCGTCTAAAAAATAAAGAAATGGGAGAAGAGCTGTGGAACATCAAATAGCATACAGCATGTACTTACCCTACACCAAAAGAGTGTGGAAAAAATTGAGATTGTTTAGCCTTAAAAGAGCACAGAGAGGTGGCTTTATTATTATATCCAGCTCTATCAGAGATTTGTATCCAGAGAGTTCTGAGACAGTTCTTAGCAGAGGTCATGTGATAAGACGGACTCAGCTAGCACTCTGGACGCTTGGGTTTTAGCCCTGACAGAAATCTGTGATTTCTGCATTTTATGCAGATTTCTCATCTCTGAAATACGGGAGTTGGCTCAGATAACCCCTTCTGACTGCTGGCTTTGGTGAAGTTTAGAGGCTGGAAAGAGGCAGACAGAAGAAGGTTCATCATTTGTGGTTGGGAAAGTATTTTTGACACAATGCCTTTGAGCATCTGTGTCAGAGATCTTTCTACTCCTTTTTTATTTATTGCCTCTAAGATGTTTGTAGTGTCTTTGTAGTTGGATCTGCAGGGGAGACAAGTGCATGGTTATGACTGAGCAGCTAGGATGATTCCTGACCTTGAGCCTCTGCATTCTTTGTACCTGCTTTCCAGCAGCACTTTCAGAGATTATGCTCCAAGTCTGACATTGAGTCCACACAACATTACTCAAGGTTGTTTTTTGGCAGCCCACTTAATTAGAAGATGTACAGCAATGATGAGACTGCCTTTAAGATGAGACCCAAGAGAGTGCTGCCAAGCTGGGACGCTGTATAGCTTCTGTCAGCCTTTCAAGTGCCTCCCGAAAGCTGTAGATGGCTTTTATCATGTTAGAATCATCTTTGCTGGGCTTCTTTTCACGGAGATGAAATTGTTGGGTTGGCAAGAGGCAGTATTTGATTAATTGTGAAAGAACTCGGGAGTCATGCCCAGTGTGGTTTCAAATGTGAAGCCATTTATCTTGTGAAACATACCAAATACTGCCTAGGAAGAAGTGATATCAATTTCATTTACTCTCTGTAAGATAACATAAAGACAAAATTCCAGATCCAGAAATGAAACCACTGTCATGATTTTTGATAGTTAAATAAATAGGAAAGATAAAGGAATTTTGGGAGGCCCCACTCTGGAGCATAGTATACTTTCAGACATTCCTCTAAGTTAAGGTTTCTCAACCTCAGCATTATTGACATTTGGAATCAGATAATTCTGTGTTTTCGGGGGCTGTCCTGTGCTTTGCAGGATGTTTAGCAGCATCCTTGGCCTCCACCTACTAGTTACCAGTAGCACCCCCCTCTTACTTGTGACAACCAAAATTATCCAGGCATTGTCACATGTCCCTTAGGGGGGCAAAATCACCTCAGTTGAGAGCCACTGCTCTCAATTATTGTTTCCCCAAATAAGGCCTTAAGGATGCCCCACAGGTCCTAGTATAAACACGTTTTTTCATGTAGCACACAGAATGCCACAATCTAATTGTTGCAAATTTATCTGCTTATAACAGTATCAGTAGAAAGAAGATAAAAATTGAACAGTGCCTTAACTAGAAAATTCTGGAGTGTTACCTGTGGGGAGCTAGAGCCAGGAGTGAGTTATGTTGTCATCAATAGATGTCCCTGATATTCAACTTTCTACTCAAATTGTTTGTCTGTATCTCAATCACCCCCCTAAAAAGTATGCATCCTAAATGTGTTAAGGGTATTGATGATTTAAATAAGTCTTAGTATGAAAGATACTTGTTTTGATCAAGAGCCTTGTCTCCTAATTTATATTTTTAATATAGATTTCAATGTCAAATGTGTTTAAATTTAGGTATTCCAAACTTGGGCCGAAATAATTATTTAATGTTTCTGTGGCACTTCTAAGGTTTGTTAGGATGGCTTTGTTTTTTGCTTCTCTCTCTAGATGTGTTTGTGACGTCTTATAGGAGTGCATTTGATAATTTCCCCCTCATTTTAAAAACACACATTGATTACTCATAAGTTTGTCTCTAATCCAGATATTTGTGAACAGTTTGGATCATCATAAGATTGTGTAGTTAGGGTTTATTACTTGGGAAGTGATGATACCCTGAAATCAACAACTTCCTATATTGACATAAACTTTTATTATATGTATACTGAACTCTATTCACATATGCTTCTATTGCTATTATAAAGAGGAATACTCTAATTCTAGCTTGGTTTGAATTTTTATAAGTCCTACAGATGAATCCTTTTAAAAGCCTGTTTCAGATGATTTGATAATGAATTACCTAGAAGAGTAGAAGTTTTTAACCAATGGAAAATATTTTATTTGACTTAGATATCTCAAACCTACCCAAATCAGACTGTGCATCATTCTCCATACTTTTATGTTTATAAAATATGACACTGAAACCAGATGCAATTTTTTTTTTTTTAATTTATTTGGCTGCATCAGGTCTTAGTTGCGGCACATGGGATCTTCCTTGCAGCATGCGGGATCTTTCATTGCGGCGCATGGGCTCTTTGTTGTGGTGCACGGGTTTCTCTCTAGTTGTGGCGTGGGGGCTCTAGAGTGAGCGGGCTCAGTAGTTCTGGTGCACAGGCTCTCTAGTTGTGGCACACAGGCTTAGTTGCCCCACAGCAGGTGGGATCTTAGTTCCCCCAGATGTAATTTTTAGGGAAACAATTTTGCCTTTAATTTACTGAACATTGTAGAAAGACATTAGAAGAATGATGGTTATGGGCTTCCCTGGTGGCGCAGTGGTTGAGAGTCCGCTTGCCGATGCAGGGGACACGGGTTTGTGCCCCGGTCCGGGAGGATCCCACATGCCGCGGAGCGGCTGGGCCCGTGAGCTATGGCTGCTGGGCCTGCGCGTCCGGAGCCTGCGCTCCGCAATGGGAGAGGCCACAACAGTGAGAGGCCCGTGTACCGCAAAAAAAAAAAAAAAAAAGAGTGACGGTTACAAATACTTGATTCTGTAGATTCCAAAATACTTTAGACATTATTAGCAAACAAAAAATGAGTAGACTATTCATTGGTAAGTGCCCTTCAGTTTTCAAGTGCTTTTACTTCTAATCTTCCCAACAGCCATGTGAGATAGATGGAAATTGTGGATCCTTTCAACAGATTAAGAAGATAAGGTACAGACTGGGTGTGATGTACCCTAAGTGGAGACTGGACTGTAGCCTAGGTCTTCTGGCTCCCAAAATTCTTCCTTGTACACAAAGGAATGTTTAAGGTCTCTGACTTGAAGCTTCACTATGTATCTAGAGGTTAAAACTTTGAGTATTTAATTATTTAATGTCATTTTTGAATCTTCCTTTTTCATGAAAAAAATTTTGAAAGTCAGCTTCTTAATTTGACTGTAACTTTTTCCCTTCATCTTTAGGAATGGTTCTAAGAATAATTAGTGATAAAGGATGGGCCGTGGCTATTGACTTACTGTTAAAGCAGTAGAGTTTTACCATTTCCTGTTATTAATTGGGTCATTAGCATTTATTATTCTGCAGAACTGGGAATGTTCTATGTATGATAATCACAGTATTGAGGCTGGGTAGAGTCCAGAATTTTCTTCCCAGATATGCAGTAAAATCATACCTGCCTTATAAATAATGAATGTAGCTAAAACTCAGTGGACTTTCTGGTGGAGACCGCAGAGGGAGATCAGGAACTTTAAGTCATCTTGTTGCAAACCATGTTAAGAAATTCTGCTTTCTTCATTTACTCCAGTTGTAGAATTCCTCTTCCTTGAAAGTTCTTCTTGCATATTTAAGATACAGACAGGACAGTTTAATTTATTACTTGTGGACAACATAGGCAAACATAACCCAGTGTCATTTTTATTTTGGATAGACATTAAGTTGATTGGAAAGGGAATAGAACCAAATATGGTAATGTCACGTTCACGGTCACAGTTTTAGGGCTCATTTGTCGGTATTTTTTAGACATATTTGTCTTAAATGTCAGTAGCTTCTACATCAATAATGCTTTCTTTTTTATATTTTAAAGAATGTGACAGAATTATCTGATTTGTACCTTATAATCTACCCACCAAATGCCAACAGTATTATTTAGAACTCTTATATCTGTAGCCAAAATATTTTTGAAATCTTTTCATGAATTTCGATAATTTATCTATTTAAGAGCAGTGATTTAGCACACATCCATTCATTTGTTCTTAGCAGTTTTGGTAAACCAAGTTGTTTTAAGTGAGATAGGAGAAAGCTTGGGGATTGTTTGGAGGGAGAAGCAGGGCATTGGGTAAATTGCCAGGTGACAGAAACCTGAGCACTTTGGAGAAAAACCTAGTAGACTGCCTGGTACCTGCTGTTACCCTGTTGTTTGTTAGTAAAAAGGTTGTTTGTACCCTGAATGTTGCACACATAACTTGATACTGTTTCCGTTAACTCATAGTTCTATACGAGTGTGAATTAAGTAGCTTTAAATTTTCTAAGTGTGAGTTAACATTAATGCAGAAATATTTCAATTGCCATTGAGGAAAAAAACACACTGAGGTAACTATTCTCTTGGCCACTAGAGGGCATGTACACCATCTGCTGAAATTTATGCCATACTGCAAATGGTGCTCACTTAGGAAAATAAATATTTTATGCCGATGAGGATGTGCTGGCCTCCTATAAATAGCCTATTTCCAGCCTCCTTATTATAGGAGGTACTGAATATACTGTACATCATTAAATGGAGTTGAAACACACAGACTGGGTCAAGTTATAATCTGGTACTCATGTTTTGTTCTTCACTAAATTGTAAATTCGGTGAGGAGAAGCTTTGTCTTATTTATCTTTTTATCCCCATTCAGTCTTTAACAAATGTTTATTTTGTGCCTGTTTTGTGCCAGGCACTGTCTGAGCTGCAAATGTAGTGATGAACAAGTGAGAGCTTGTGTTTCATGGAGTTAAAATATGGAGATAGGGGACTTTCCTGGCAATCCAGCGGTTAAGACTCCGCACTTCCAATGCAGGGGGCGCAGGCTTGATCCCAGTCGGGGAACTAAGATCCCACGTGCTGCGCAGTGCGCAAAAAAAAAAACAAACATGTGGAGATAGACAACAAACAGGAAAATAAATAAACAAGATGTAGGGGGATGAGTAGTATCCCCCCAAAATTTGTGTCCACCCAGAAGCTCAGAATGTGGCCTTATTTGGAAATAGGGTCTGTACAGATGTCATTAGTTAAGGATCTCAAGATGAAATCATCCTGGATTTAGAATGGGTCCTAAATCCACAGGGAAGAAGGCCCTGTGAACATGAAGGCAGGGACCAGAGTGATGCAGCCTTAAACCAAGGAATGCCTGGAGCCACCAAAAGCTAGGAAAGAGGCAAGGAAGGATTCTTCCCTAGAGCCTCCAGAGAGAGCACAGTCCTGCTGCCACCTTGATTTGGGGCTGCTAGCCTCCAGAACTGTGAGAATAAATTTCTGTTGTTTTAAGCCACCAGGTTTGTGATAATTTGTTATGGCAGCCCTAGGAAACAACATACAAGGTAATATTAGGTAATAAGTGCTACAAAGAGAAATAAAGACGGGTGATAAGATAGATATGAGGGCAGGGAGGGTGGGCATAACTATTTTAGAAGACAGAGAAGACCTCTCTGAGGAAATGACATTTGAACAGATACTTAGAGTGAAGCCTGTGTGCTATGATCCATCCCTGAGGAAATTTGGGGAAAGCGCTCCAGGAAGCAGGAGCAGTAAGTGCAAAGGTCCTCAGGGAGGAACAGGATGGTGGGGGGAGGGGGCGGGCGGAGCAGAGAGGAGAGCGTTAGGAGATGAGGGCACAGAGGTGTCTTGTGACGGTGGTGTGTCCTGATTACACCCTTGATTAAGTTGGGCAGATGAAGGAAAGAGGAATGCTGGCAGTTAGGTTCCTGTGGCTGTTCTGTTCACCTGGCAGCCGTCCAGGCATTTGGGAGGGACTGATGGAAACACTGCAGCTGGAACCTGGGGTGGGACCATCTTTACATGTTGGTGAGCATCAGAGTGAAGAGGGACAGCCTGCGTGCCAGCAGGCTTCCACTCCAACCTCAGCCCAGGGTCAGGCTGGCTCATGTGCTTGGCCCGCTCATCTGAAAGAGAACCTCAAAAGTAAGAGGCAGGGGCCAAGGTGTCTGCTTTGAACCAGTCCCTGGGTTTATTTGCAACCCAGCAAACAAGGGGTGTAGACCTATGTGAATATGCATGTGTTTTGTTCCCCAAACTTCCCTTTTTCCAGATTTAAGAAAGAACTATGGAGGAAACTCTGAAATGTGTAATCATTTCTCAAATACAGCTTCGCCTGGAGAGACACTGAAACTTTGGGGAAATGATTGCAAAATTTATTTTACCTAAAGTGTAACCAGAGCCAGTTTAATAACTTTTAAATGATAATTTGCAATAGAAATAAACAGATAACTATCACTTCACTTTATTTCCTCTTTTTATTATTTTGAAATGTTAATTTTAAGTTATATCCTTAAACATGCCACTTTTCAAAATTTAATACAGACTCACAGTATTGTGAATATTAGAAAAATAGTACCTAAAATATACTTTGCCTGTTTCTTGTGTTTTATTTTAAATATATATATATATATATTTTTTTTTTTTTAATTAATTAATTAATTTATTTTTGGCTGCATTGCGTCTTCGTTGTTGCACGTGGGCTTGGGCTTTCTCTAGTTGTGGAGAGTAAGGGCTACTCTTCATTGTGGTGCGCGGGCTTCTCATTGCAGTGGTTTATCTTGTTGCGGAGCACGGGCTCTAGGCGTGTGGGCTTCAGTAGCTGCGGCTCGCGGGCTGTAGAGCACGGGCTCAGTAGTTGTGGCACATGGGCTTAGTTGCTCCATGGCATGTGGAATCTTCCCGGGCCAGGGTTCGAACCCATGTCCCCTGCATTGGCAGGCGGATTCTTAACCACTGCGCCACCCAGGAAGCCCGTCTTGTTTTTCAAAGAACTAGTATTTTATAATTTATACAACCTTTAATCCTCTCATGTAGTTGTTTAATCTTATGATCTTCATTTCATTTCTTTGGCAATGAAAAGTAAAAATAATTTTACTTATGGGGTTGTTTGTGGAATTTCTTTGGTCAAACTACTTGGAAATTTTAGTACCAGGTCTTCTGAGGATACAGGCTCTTTCATCGAAGCTATGTAGTCCCTTGGAAAACTGTAGCGGTGGTGCCATCAACAAGAATAAACCCTTACACTGTAGAAAGGTCCGTAAAGGACCCCTGCAAATGGTCTAATCGTTATTCATTTTTAAAGGTTTAATCTGGGTTTCTTATGAAGACTCGGAATTCACATCGTTTTTACTTCCATTAATGTGTATTTACATAAACACATATGTAGTTGCATACATGCATGTAGAGAGATACATGTTTATGGGCCATATGTCTCCTCCTGTGAAGCCACCTGAGATAACATGATGGGAGAAGAGGTTGAAACTCACCTCATTTAATTATTATCCATGAAACATTTCTTAATATTTAGAACCAATTTATTCCATTTGGTTTTGGTTTAGGAGATTGGTCAGAATTGAAAGAAACTAATGAGTCTATTTTCTTTCTGTTACTTTTCATTTTTATCTTGTATCCAGTATTAACTAAGTGACTAAAATTTCTGAAGATCTTGTCTTCCTTTGTTCATGGTAGAAAGCTTTATACACCATCATAGCCTGGGTTTGAAACCTTAAGAACCCAAACACTGTATAATTCTACATTGAGCCAATTCTGGATCAGCTTGTTGAAAACATTTTAAGGAGTTTAGCAAAAGAAAAACCTGTTTCGGGGCTTCCCTGGTGGCGCAGTGGTTGAGAGTCCACCTGCCGATGTAGGGGACACGGGTTCATGCCCCGGTCCGGGAAGATCACACGTGCCGTGGAGCGGCTGGGCCCGTGAGCCATGGCCGCTGAGCCTGCGCGTCCGGAGCCTGTGCTCCGCAACGGGAGAGGCCACAACAGTGAGAGGCCTGAGTAC